>NC_141032.1:42020000-42252500 GCF_052040795.2 Danio rerio | reverse complement strand
TTGACCACACTTCGTTATCATTGTTCATTTATCCTTTTGCTGGAAATTAGAACTGAATTTAGAAATAATTTTCAAACAAATCTTTGCGCTAATAAACAAAATTAATTATGTAGGCTAATGGATGTCTGTGCGTACAACAATTCCTTATCCACTAGAGTAAAAGTGCCAGTAAAGAATTAGGAGGCTCATTCTCACTCTGTTTAACTGTTTTCTCGCTAGTGAAGTGTTCAGTTTTTCCACTTACAAAGTCCTCCATGTAAATAGCAAATTCTCTATGGTGCAACACAGCTGACTCTTAAAGGGAATGAGAGATGAGAATCTGATTGGTTTATTCTCAAAACATACCTATAACTCATTAAGAGAATAAGCTCAACCCTGTTAGACCATGCGCCATGACACAAAAGCGGATTTTTCCGTCCTAAAAATAGCAAGTGGATTCTGACACAACCTTAATGCTTTTGCGCCCAGCGCTTTGGACTTTGCGCATGGATCATCAACATTTATTTATTTATTTTTGGTATGGAAATTGTATGAAATCATTCATTCAAGACTATTGATTTATGATATTTGGATTGGAAACAAGAAAAAACTCAAAAAGTAAAAAAAAAATGTATTTATTTATTTTTTTTTTTTGTGCAATGTCTACTATTTTCCATTATAGTTATAGTTTTCAACATAATAATATTGCTGTCTTTTCCCTTAAATTTTCTTCAGTTAGTCTTAAAAAGGTCGTAAAAATGTTTTATGTTTACCCTCATGAAACTAGCTGAAGCTTAAAGTTACATCAGTGTGCTATAGATGATATATGAAACCCTTCTATGAAATCGAGGCTCATAAGAAGCGCTAAAACAAAAATGCTGCAAGCAGAAAGGCTGTTCAGTGTTGCTTAAAGCAGGGCCGGATGAACCATATGGCCGATTGGGCATTGGTCCAGGGGCAGCGTGTTCATAGAGACACCACACAGGGCCCTGTAAATGCTTTTAAATAACTAAACACAGTCTTAATCTGGCTTTTAAAAGAGTTCAACACTTACTCAGTAGTATTAAAATGCAGAGTAGGATGGCCACCAGAGCTCCGGTGCTGAGTCCAGCTGAGAGCAGCAGGGCTTCGGTGCTGCACGTCTGCGCATTTCCATGACTGTCACAGGCGCAGACGCGGACCGTCAGCGTGCTGGTGCTGCTCTGGATGGGGTAATCATTGTCGGAGATGATGATGGGCAGCAGGTAGGAGCTCATCTCTCTGCGGTTGAAGCCGCCCCGGCGGGTCAGGATCTGCGCTGTGTTGTCTAGAAGACAATTATTTCAAGAGATGCTGAGATAATGAGGGGACAGTGATGGACTGTGTTGTTTACAAAAGCTAAATATTGAGTTGTGTTTTTTTAGCAGGAAGTTTTACAAACGGGTACAAGTGCAGGTGTATGAACAATGAGGAGTTTCACATTGGGTGATGCAGCTATGTTGCTTTACTAGTGCCAAATATATATATATATATATATATATATATATATATATATATATATATATATATATATATATATATATATATATATATCATGAATGTTAAATGATTGACAGTGGTCAGTCTTGCTTTGAACGAAATAGTGAAAAAGGAATTAGAGAATAAGTATTATTATTATTATTATTATTATTATTATTATTATTAATTTTTTTGTTAAATCTCAAAATCTTAAAATGAATATATTATTATTATTATTATTATTATTACAAAGTTTATATACAGTTTGAAATAAAATACAATTATAAAATAATAATATATTATTTAAATAAATTATTATTATTATTATTATTATTATTATATCAATTTTTTTTAATTTTGTTATTATTTGTTTCAAAATCCTTAAAAACATATTATTTATTGAAATATTATATTATTATTATTTTATAATTGTATCTTATTTATATACACACACACACACACACACACACATATATATATATATATATATATATATATATATATATATATATATATATATATATATATATATATATTATAATATACTAGTTTCAAGATTCAATAATTAGTATTAATATATATATATATTTTTTTCAGAATTAAAGATAAGACATTATCTCATCACTGTATTATTTATTTAAAACTTTACGTTACAACTTTTTGTTTTTCTTTATCCCTGATGCACAAGCAAGCTTTCCTACAATTACCTTCATTATCGAAAATGGTGAAGTTTGGATTGATCACACTGAGACTGAAAACAAACTTGTGTCCGACCAGTGGTTCATCAGTGTCAACAGCACTTATAGTCTGGATGGCCTGGAAAAAGAAAAAGCAAAGATTCTTCAACTGTAATTTCCCTTCATTTTTGATGTACTGTGTTGAATAACAGAGCGTCCTAGTAATAAATGAAGCACTAAAGCTCAATAAAACAGCAGAAGAACAAAACAAAACAGAAGTGTTTAGTAAAATATTTGCATAAAACAATGAATAAACATGAAAAAGCAGCATACCTGACCGGCTTTGGAATTCTCACAGACAATAGTCTGGAAGTCCATGGCAAATTCCGGCGCATTGTCATTCACATCTCGCACTTTGATAAACACCGGCACTCTGGTTTGCAGGGCAGTACCTAGAAGCCAGTGATGAATGCGTTTCAGCAATTGCAGAAGATATTCAGTTTGCATTCAAGAGGTCTAATTTTGTTTCCCTGTATTTGTCTTTCAGCCTTTTACCTCAGGCCTATATTCTTCCACAGAGAATGCCAAAAACATGAATTAAACCACAACTCTAGTTGACAGTTTGATTTTTGTCATCAGTCATTTGTTGCAGGGCTTTGGTTGACACCGTTTCTGCAAATATCTTGAGGCTTTCGAAATGTTAGTCCACCTGAGAACATTTTAAAGCGCTTTTTTTCTTTAATAGCTTCAAACAACAACAACAACAACAAATAGAAGGTAAAAATTAATTTTGAGCTGTAACTAGATCACCATTGGGAATTGAAATATTGGTTCTCTCCGAAATGAATCATTAACTCATTAACTCATCATTAACTCACTGTTGTTTGAAACCCATAAAACATCAAAAATGAAGATATTTTGGATCAAATCTGAAAGATTTTGGTCCCTCCATTTAGAGTTTGTTCATTCAAACCTCTGACAGCTCAAATCATTAAGACATTTAAAAGAAAGAAATAGATCCATACTGTATGAATTGAGCTGTTCAATCAAAGTCTTCTGAAGAGACACAATCACTTTATATGACGAAGAGATTCAATTTAGGAATTTAATCACATATATTATATTTATCGATCAGCAAACTATGATGCTTTTAGAAGTTGTTATAAATTGTTTATCCATCGTAGGGTCTGCTAAATAGACCAGGAATGAAGTATATTATTTATTTTAATTTTGAAATTGTCTCAAAAAACTGATCCAAGATCAGATAAAAAAATATGAAACCTATTCATTGATAACTCAATGGAGGGCGATCTGAATGATCCCATGTCATTCAAGTTGTTTTTATTGTATTACACTGATCGCCCCAAATGGAGAGGCATTAAATTTTCGAATTCGAAACAATATTAATGTAACAAAGCCCTGTTTATTGAAATCATATGATCTCGAAAAGTTCATACATGCTCTGAAAGCACGAAACAAAATTGCCATGAAACTGTTTCAAAAGCAGCTATCTCAATTTTTCCCTAAAAATTTCTTTTCAGAAGACTTGTATTAAACAGTTTGATTGATATGCTTTTATTTTTTGAGCCCTTGTTTCGACGGAGAAACAGAAATATCTTAATATATTTTCAAATAATAGTTCACTTGTTGAATCAAAGAGGAGCACAAAGGTGAGTACATTTTTAGGTGAACCAACTGTTTAAAATGCTAGATTTGTACACGCTGTTTCCATCAACCTATTTTCATGTGCATTTTGGTTGTGCGCATTAAAAAAAAGTTGATGGAGAGGCCAAGATGCGCATCCATTTTAAAAATGCACATAAAAAAATTAATGCACACAACTGAGAAGGATAAGCGTTTTATTCAATACTAAAAAATGTGCATAATGGAAACACTTTTACTGAACAAATTCCAGTATGCGCTAGAGATGCATGATTCTGGCTAAAATGATAATCTCGATTTTTTTTGCCTAAAATAAAGATCACAATTTTCTCTCGATTCTGTAGATGTAAAAAAGGTCAATATGAGTGAGCTAGTATTATTGTTATTCTCAAACATGTGGTAAAACAGCAATAGGCTTTGTGTAGCCTTACTATTGGTTAAACTGCTAAATTTTATATAAAAAAAATTTATATAGAATTTTTTTATATTACATATATATATATATATATATATATATATATATATATATATATATATATATATATATATATATATATATATATATATATATATAATTTTATATATGGTGGAGTTGAACAGACTTTAGATTTGTATTGTTCATTAATGCTGATGATAATTCTGATGATTCCTAAAATCTGTCACTGATGTTCGGGAATACAGAAGACTGGGTGGGTAATTTTGCATTTCAGCAGGTTTTGAATACATTTTGGGCTGGAATCAGTCAGCTACATCTGGCAACACTGTGTGCGCTTTCGGTTTCATTTTCACTGCCAAGCAGTTCACTTCCCGCGCAGCTCCCAAACGATCACTCTGTGCCACAAACTGAATGTTATTTACAACTTTATAACCTGTTATTCACACTCTATGCAGGTTCTGTTCACTAAAGTAGACTTCATTCAAAGGCGCGCGCACCCGCCCTCTGG
Organism: Danio rerio; assembly: GCF_052040795.2. Lineage (NCBI taxonomy): Eukaryota > Metazoa > Chordata > Actinopteri > Cypriniformes > Danionidae > Danio > Danio rerio. The sequence goes on along the minus strand of NC_141032.1, from coordinate 42,247,741 downwards.
TAACAGCTGACGGTCAGCTAACGTCACATGTCATTTTGTGGTCGCAAATAGTCCTACATCATTACATGAAGACAGAAATGACATTGTTGGGGTGAATTATATCTTATAAATACAGCATGTGACTCTTTCAACACCATTTGGTGGTGTCCACGTTGCTGAACAACATATGTAAAACAGTGTGAAGACTTGTGCAGCCACTTTTGCTTCTCTCCTGATCCTAAAAATATGATTGACAGAATAGAGAAATGCTGGATTAGGATCATCTAAGGCACAGGTGTCAAACTCAGTTCCTAAAGGGCTGCAGCTCTGCACACTTTAGTTCCAACCCTAATTAAACAAACCTGATCAAACTGATTGACTCCTTCAGGCTTGTTTGAAACCTACAGGTAAGTGTGTTGGACAACCCGGGCTCATTGTGCAAACGTAGCCCCACGGACGTTTCTGCGGACTGCGATTTACGTCCCGGGAGGTACGTATTCGAGTGGTTTTTTGTTTTCGCGGATCTAGGGAGCGCGCGGCCTTCGCGCCCGCGTCAATCTCGCGTGAAAAGCCGCCGGATCGGGGAAAAAAAAAAAAAAGCAAAAGCCCTCGTCTTCGATTCCAACCGCGTTTTCGGATCCCGCCGCATTCTCGCCCTCATTTTTCAGATTCCGTTTTTCATCTTACCTGATTTTCGGAACCTGCTGTTCCCCGGACTCGATCCCGGTCGTCGTCCACCGCGGCCGGCTCCGGCTCCTCCTCCTCGTCTGGGGCCTCCGCTCCGCCGACGCAACGCTGTGAGCTAGGCGGACAAACTGATTGCGTCGGGAAAGCCCTCCACTCGGTGGCGAGCCGTCGGCCGGCAAAAGCGAAGAGGAGGGGTGGAGCGGCGCCACACAGCCCCACAGCGTTCGCTCGAAAAAAACCAAACGCGGCCTTTACGTACCTCCAGCCACGTAAATCGCAGTCTCCAGAAACGTCCGCGGGGCTACGTTTCCAGAATGAGCTTGGGTTGGTGTTGGAGAAGGGTTGGAACTAAACTGTGCAGGGCTTCTGCCCTCCAGGAATTGAGTTTGACACCCCTGATCTAAGGGGTCCAATCGAGATCGCGGTCTTTTTACGATTAATTGTGCAGCTCTAGAATTTAAAAAAAGTCATGTGATTTTGTTATTAGAGATCATGTGATGATAAAAATGTGTGTGAATGGACACACCAGCTGGCTGACCACATTATAAATCATCTGAAATGTTGTTTTGGTCATTCTAAAACGCCTAAACCACTTCTGTATTGGTGGTATTAGATTATTAAACACCTTCAGAGTTGTCTGTGTTCAGCGTCTTACCACCTGTTCATTGCATGTTGGCGTTTGTTTTCTGAGACGCAAGTATTTTAATAAATAAAGAAAAGATTAAAGCTGCAAATTATGTTTTTACTTTTGATATTTGACGCCAGTTAATAAGGAAGTGACGATTTTGTTGACTCATTGGATAGAAACGTTGCTTTATTCGCACGTCTTTTATGCCTTATTCCAGTTTTGCACTTAAAGTCAGTTCACATCTTTAGATGGAAACAGCTAATTATAAAACTGTTGTATGCAAATCTTCACACAATTATCTCATTTGTTCGGTGATCCAACAAGCAATCACAAAAGCAAACTTACTGAGCTCCGTGGCCAGAACCGAGATGTTGTGCCATTTGGAGGTTTCTCTGTCCAGCGCCTGCAGTGTGCTGATGGTCCCATTGTTGGAATCGATGTTAAACAGCCTCTCCAGGTCTGTGTGGCGATCAATGGTGTATCTGAAACAAGAACGACAGTAATGAATGCAAGACAATGGAGCTCTGATTATGCCCAGGCACAGGAACGGAGCGTCCTCAGTGTTTTAAAGCGTTGTAAACACAGCCCCAGGAAGTGAAAAAGGGTATATCACACACCCATAATCAAAGAGCCCACAACACTGCTGGTGCAGGCCGCCAAATAAATCAGCCCAGACTGGTTTAATTTTCCTTCAAACGGTGGGACGTATTTGATTTGACATCTCTATTAGAGAACAAATTTGTGCTCGTCAAACGTATTGATGTTAGTTCCACGCTGAGCACAACAAACTATACATTGCACCTCTATGTGATAAGAGCACGGCCACAAACTACCCTGCTGAAAGGACTAGATATTGAATTCCCATGCTGGTCCACACTTAGTTTACGGCGTCTATAAAAAAAGTGTTCACTCTCTTGGAAGTTTTTACACTCTGTTGTTCTACTACGGCATTGAGCGTTTAATTGGCCTTTTGACAGTGATCCACAGAGAAAAAATATTCTTTCATGTGGACGTGGAAACGTTTCAGCAAATTGGTCTCAAAGACTTAATCTTTATTTGCATTGGTAGAATGCAAAGTTCAATTGTTTTCTTTTCAGCGCATGAGTTTTGAACTGAATAGGCCACAGCTGACAGGAATTTGAGTTTGTATAAAAATAATAAAATATAAATCTATACTTAAATACTGTACATGCATACACACTTAACTTTTCATGTTTTTAAACACAGTTGAAGTCAGAATTGAACCCCTTAGAGTTGAAGCTCCCCTGTATATATATTTTTTCCCCACAATTCTCCCTGTTTAACGTTTTTCTTTTTTTTCCATCACATTTCTAAACGTATTAGTTTTAATAACTCGTTTCTAATCACTGATTTCTTTTATATTTGCCATAATGAGTACATACTACTTTAAGATACTAATATTCAGCTTAAAGTGTCATTTAAAGGCTGAACTAGATTAATTAGGAAATAATATTAACCTTAAAAATGTTAAAAAAAAATATATGCTTTTATTCTACCCTAAATAAAACAAATCAGACTTCCTCCAGAAGAAAAAGTATTATTGGAAACACTGAAAAACTGAAAAATGACCCAGCCGAGGCTCAAACCAGTGACCTTCTTGTTGTGAGGCGAACATGCTAGCCATTGCGCCACTGTATCGCCTCAAAATCATTCCTTCCTTCCCTCCTTCCTTCCTTCCATCCTTCCTCCTTTCTTCATTCGTTCCTTTCTTTCTTGCTCCCTCCTGCCATCCCTCCCTCTCTCCTTCCCTCATCTTTCTTTCTTTCTTTCTTTCTTTCTTTCTTCTTTCTTTCTTTCTTTCTTTCTTTCTTTCTTTCCTTCCTTCATTCCTTATTTTGTCTTTCTTTCCTTCCTTCCTTCTTTCTTCATTCCTTTATTTATTCTGCTCTCCCTCCTGCCATCCCCCCTTCTTTCTTTCTTTCTTTCTTTCTTTCTTTCTTTCTTTCTTTCTTTCTTTCTTTCTTTCTTTCTTTCTTTCTTTCTTTTTTTCTTTAATTTTTTCTTTCTCTCATTCCTTCCTTCTTTCTTCACGTCTTTCTCCCCCATCCCTTTCTCCTTTCTTCGTCTTTCTTTCTTTCTTTCTTTCTTTCTTTCTTTCTTTCTTTCTTTCATTCTTTCATTCTTTCTTTCTTTCTTTCTTTCTTTCTTTCTCTCCTTCCTTCTTTCTTTATTCCTTTCTTTCTTTCTCCCCCTCCCCTGCCTCTTTTTCTCCTTTTTCTTTCTTTCTTTCTTTCTTTCTTTCTTTCTTTCTTTCTTTCTTTCTTTCTTTCTTTCTTTCTTTCTTCCTTCCTTCCTTCCTTCCTTCCTTTCTTTCTTTCTTCCTTTTTTTTTCTTTCTTTCTTTCTTTCTTTCTTTCTTTCTTTCTTTCTTTCTTTCTTTCTTTCTTTCCATTCCCCAAGTCCTCAATCCCAGTCAGGTTACACATGATCAGATCATGACTGAATGTCTACCCATAAAAGCTCAGTTGGAGATCCCAACTCAGTCCACTGCAGGACAGAAACATGCTTTTTTATTTATTTTATTTTTAAAGCCATGTCTAACTTGGACTTCACGCTTCAGGTCACTATCTTGCTGGAAAACAAATCTCCTGCTGCAGGTGTCTGGCAGACCCCATCAGGTGTTCCTTCAGGACTTCTGTGTATTTCTACTGCATTTATTTTACCCTCACAAGCCCTCCAGGAGCTGCCGGAGAGAAGCGTATATGGCCCTCAGCATGAAGCTGCCCACCGCCACGATTCGCAGTGGGGATGATGGCTTTCTGCTGATGCTCGGTGTTTAGCTTTGACGCCAGACGCTGCGTTTATTTTAATGGCCCAAAAAGCTCAATTTTTAGCCTCATCAGATCATAAAGCCTTCTTCCAGCTGGCTTCAAAGTCTCCCACATGCCTTCTGCACAGCTGAGATGTCATATTTGACAGCCTTTTAGCCACGGCTTTCTTCTTTGCAGTTTGAAGAATGTGGGTTACAGTACATTTAGTCTGAGGTTTCACTGTGTACGTTTACATGGACATCAGTAATCTAATTATTTAGCTGATTCTGAATAAGATTGTATTATGATTAAGGGTAACGTGAGCTTTGTCCGTTCCTCTATCTTTTTATCTATCTTCCTATCTATCTATCTATCTATCTATCTATCTATCTATCTATCTATCTATCTATCTATCTATCTATCTATCTATCTATCTATCTATCTATCTATCTATCTATCTATCTATCTATCTGTCTCTCTGTCTGACAGTCCGTCCGTCCGTCTGTCTATGTATGTATGTATGTATGTATTTGTTTGTTTGTTTATTTGTTTAATTAAATTTTGTCTATCAATGCGGTCAGCATCAATTATCACAAAAAAATATTTTTTATACATTTGCTTTTTTTTTGTTCATTCATCAATTAATTCACGTTTAAAAAATAATGTACAGTTGAAGTCAGAATTATTAACCCACCTGAATTATTAGCCCCCCTGTTATTTTTTTTTACCCAATTTCTGTTTAACAAAAATATATTTTTTTTCCCTACACATTTCTAAACAAAATAATTTTAATAACTCATTTATAATAGCTGATTTTTTTTCCATTTTTTTATCTTTGACATGATGACAGTAAATAAATAATAAACATTATTTTACTAGATATTTTTCAAGACACTTGTCTACAGCTTAAAGTGGTATTCAAATGCTTAATTTGGTTAGTAACTTGGGAGATTAGGGTAATTAGGCAAGTTACTGTATAATGATGGTTTGTTCTGACTATCGAAAAAATAAAAAAAGCTTAAAGGGGCTAATATTTTTGACCTTAAAATGGTTCAATAAACAGTTTAACACTGCTTTTATTTTTAACCATTATAAAACAAATAAGATTTTCTCCAAAAGAAAAAAAAAATATTATCAGACATACTGTGGAAATGTCCTTGCTCATACACATAATTTGGCAAATATTTAAAAAAGAAAAAAAAAAAACTTCCAAGGTTGGGCTAATAATTCTGATTTCAGCTCTAAGTCATATTTGCGTATACAAAAATATTTTTATTTCTTCGTTCCATTATTTATGTATTTATTTGTTTGTTTTAATTTTGTCTGTGACAATGTGGTCTGCACCATTTCTGACAAAAATTTCTTTTTTATACATTTGTTAATTTGTTTGTTTGTTTGTTTGTTCATCCCTTCATTTATTCGTTTGTTCGTTTATCTATTTATTTATTTGTTTGATTGTTTGTTTTGTTAAATTTTGTGTCGATGCAGTCCGCATCTATTCTCACAATTTCTTTTATTCATTTGTTTGTCTAGTCGTTCGTTCATTAGTTCACAAATACAAAAGTCATTTTTATTTGCCCATACAAAAGTATTGTTATTCCTTCCTTCATTTATTTATTTATTTATTTGTTTGTTTGTTTTTTGTTTGTTTGTTTGTTTGTGTTTGTTTGTTTAAATTTTGTCTTTGACAATGTGGTTAGCACCAAGTCTGACAAAACGCCTTTTTAATTAAACTGTTAATATTTCACCCTCTTTTTCTTTTGTAAATGTTTCACACTTGCTACAAAAAAGTAAAATAAATAACTAAACTCGGGACCTTGAGAACAAAAACGTGCCTTATTAAAATGTTAAAACTGCAATATAAAAAAGGTCAAAGATTCTTTGTTAAAATCAGGCTTCAAATGTTTAACTAACTTTGAAAAATATGTATTCTGGTACATTTAAGGCATGGAGCAAATCGTTTACCTGTTTTCTGTTTTACGCATTGCAGACTAAATTATTTTGAATTATGTCATTATAATTTAAAGGGCACCTAGGTTACCCCTTTTTCAGTTTTAATATAAGTGTTTTGCGTCTCCAGAATGTGTCTAAAAAGTTTCAGCTCAAAACACCGATCAGATTTTTCATTATACCTTTTATAAGATTTTATGTTATACATTTTTGCACCAGGGGGCTGTTTTGTTGTACTGCGCCTTTAAGGCTAGTCCTTCCTGCCTACCGTTTCTGTCTCCTCCCTCGGCTGCGTCAGACAACAGATCTCTGATACGAGATCTCACGTATCATTTGTAAGAAATACTACAGTAAGAACTTTACCAATGAGTATTTGTTGTGCAGTTGCATCGATGAGTGTGTGTGTGTGTGTGTGTGTTTATCACCCCAATATCACGGTCTATACACTACACATAATGTCTGTCCAAACAGTTTAAAAAGTAGACTTTTCACCATAAGTGCCCTTGTGTTTTTGGAATAGATATGACACATAACAACATAAATCTTTAATGTGGCAAAAAAAAGAAAAGAAAAAAAAGCAATAATCAAGAAAATACGTAATAATTAAGAAAGTCTGCTGAGCTAGTATAGTGGAAAATTATTTATTTAAAATGAGTTTGTCATTAATAAAACAAAATTGGCTTTATCTAAACAAACTGTATTTAAATGAATGAAGCAGGGCTGATGCTGGCTAATAAAATATTCAGTGAATGTATGTATAAAAAGATATAGATATATATAAATATATATAAAGATATATTTTTTAAATGATTTTTGTCAGTGACATTTTTGTCCTGTACAGAGCTATGTGTAATGTTTTTAAGTTGACATACACGTGTTAATTATTGATTTTTAACTCTGCTCCAGGGAACTTTCAATGATTTAAAGATTTTCTAGTAATCATCCTGTGCTTTGTCCTTTTCAATTGCTTTTTCACTTCGAGTGGTTTTATGGTTGTGATTTCTGCCACACCGACTCACCAGAAGTTGAACCTTCCAGATGGAAATGTATTTATACCGCAATCGATTGAAAAGCCTTCACTATACACAGTGGGGTTTATTCAACTATTTAAAGCCTTAAGAGCCAGTTAGCTGTACTGTTGATTGAGGATAGTATTAAAGGGATTGGAATTCTTAGAAAATAAGTAAATGCAGTTATTTTAGAGTAGCCTTAAAAGTTCTATCTATCTATCTATCTATCTATCTATCTATCTATCTATCTATCTATCTATCTATCTATCTATCTATCTATCTATCTATCTATCTATCTATCTATCTATCTATCTATCTATCTATCTATCTATCTATCATATATTTTTCATTTATTTATTTGTTTGTTTTTTGTTTGAATAAATTTTGTCCTTCCATCCATCCATCCATCCATCCAACCATCCATCCATCCATCCATTCATCCATCCATCCATCCATCCATCCATCCATCCATCCATCCATCCATCCATCCATCCATCCATCCATCCATCCATCCATATATTTGCATTATTTATTTACTTTTTTGTATTTTTCAAAACTACTTTTTTTAATTTCAAAAGGGATCAACATTTCCGTTAAGTATTGTATTAAACAGACGAGGTACTTGTGAAATTAGAACATCTGGATTTTACTTTAGATCTGGAAGTCTTTTTTAAGGCCAAAATTATTATCGCTGTTAAACGTTTTCTTTTTTGATTGTCTACAGAATAAATAAATAAATAAATAAAATATTTTTTTTTTAGTTACCTGGGTCAAACGCTTCCAGTGAACTGTATGCCGTTACAAAATTGGTGTGTTTAAGGTCTGTCTTTAAAAAAAAAAAAAAATAAATCAAGGATCCCAACTGCCTGATTGATTTACAATTTAAAGAGGGTCTCAGAATGTACAAGAAGCCCTGCATTAATACACATTTTTACGCACCATGTTTTCAAATATTTACATTTATTTTACTCTAGTATTTCAATAGAGTTTCTGCTTGCCTGCTGATCCTGATGGGAATGTACCTGTAAATGGCTTTTCATCTCGGTTTATGTTTTAACAACTAAATGATTGCTGAAGTCTATATACCTAATTAACTTTTAATTACATCACAACATCGACGCTGTAAAAAGAACCGTATCAAATTGAAAAAGTCACATTAACCGTTCACCGGAAGATTATTTATGTGGAAAGAAACACTAGGGTCCCTATCATACACCCGGTGCAGTGTGGCGCAAGGCACGGCGCAGTAGTCTTTTGGTAGTTTCAGCTTGGCACAAGAGTCGTTTTGAGGTGTTGCGTCACGCCGTTTAAATAGCAAATGCATTAGCGCTCATTTGTGCGCCCATAGGTGTTCTGGTCTAAAAAGGAAGGCGTTCTGAGGCGCACTGCTGGCACGTTGCTATTTTGAGAAACTATAATAGATTTTTCATTAGACCAAAACTAACCCGGTCTAAACTCCGGCACAGAGTTGCGCCTCGCTTACGCACTGCTTAATACGCACAAGAGAGCACTAGGCAAATATCTTTACATATGAAAAAAATTAAATATTAAGGATATATATAGGATATAATAAGAATAGATATAGGATATAAATATAAAGGATTAAAATATTACAAAACATATTATTTTCTAGCCTACATAAATATAAAAAATCACTGCTTTTATGTCTTCTTCATCTCGGGAGGCTTTTTCAGTTCATTTATAACAATTTGCTTTTGTATAATGTTATTATTATTAGCAGTATTATTTATTATATCCATATTTATATTTGTTTTATTAAAAACAAGCTTAGATTTGCCCACTTGCCAGGTTTTAGACCATATGGGGCACAACATTTGTTTTAGGATATAACTCAGGTTTTTGAGCTCATTTTGTTATTATTGTCCATTTATTTGTTTGCTGGAAATTAGAGCTGAATTTAGAAATAGTTTTGAAACAAATATTTGTGCTTAACAAACAAAAGTATTTATTTATAGACTAATTGATGTCTGTGCGTAAAGGTTTCCCTATCCAAGAGCTTATGTGAAAGTAGTTCCATTATCTCTAATTCTCACGCAGTAGATGCTCTGTTTAACAGTTTTCTGTTAAAAACTGTTAACTGTTTGCTAGTGAAATGCTCAGATTTTCCACTTAGAAAATTAATTTAGAAAATAAACTGAACCCTTTTAGACCATGCGCCATGACGCAAAGCAGGTTTTCCCGTCCTTAAATTAGCAAAAACGCGTCCCGACACGCCCTGAAAGCGTTTGCGCCCTGCATTTTGCGCTCTGAACATGGACCGTGAAAATAGAGCCCTTAGACTTTGCGTCCTGTAAAAAGCGAATGCGCTCTTGGCGCGAGTCAGCTGACTCTTAAAGGGAATGGGAGATGAGACTCTAATTGGTTTATTCTCAAAACACACCTATAACTCATTAAGAAAATAAACTCAACCCTTTTAGACCATGCGCCGCGGCACAAGGCAGATTTCCCATCCTTAAATTAGCAAAAACGCGTCCTGACACGCCCTGAAAGCGTTTGCGCCCTGCGTTTTGCGCTCTGCGCATGGACCGTCAAAACAGAGCCCTAGCTGTGCATATACCCTATAACCCTAACTTATACCTAATTAATCAAGTTAAGCCTTTAAATTGCCCTTCAAGCTGAATACTAGTATCTTGAAAAAATATCTTGTAAAATATTATGAACTTTCAGCATGGCAAAGGTAAAATAAATTAAACAGAAATTGGGGAAAAATATATACAGGGGGGCTGATAATTCTGACTTTAACTGTGTATCATGTCAAACAGCAAAACCAGCACACTAGCATTTAAAACCTGACAACCAGCTCCGCCATTCCTCACAATGGAAAAGTATCACCGCAGAGCTAATAAGTGCTCAAATTTAAAGTAATCAATTATGCGTTATGCGTTGAATAGCCAGCTGTGACGAGCACCTTCCTAGCCGAAGCAACTAGCAACTATCAATTATCCTTAACCGCACATTGCGTGTTGTGAATTTTGAAGTGGCTCGTTTGAAAGAACCCGAATGCTAATCACTCCGCTGATCCCCTGCCTTTTGTTTTCACGAAATAAGAAAAGGAAATCTTTCCTATTAAACCCATTTATCAATGTCAGCTTACATATTCCGCTGACATTTAAATATGCAACTGAGTGTGACGTGCTTGAGCGAGCCAGAAGGACAGGCTTTTTTAGAAATATGTCTCATATATATATATGGTGCAGTTCAGACAGGAGACAAGACACGCTCTTTCACATCAACTTTGTGACTTCTAAACTCTGAAAGGAAGAAGGGGGAGAGGGGGAAGATAAAACAGCGCCTGTATTCATCTTGCCAAACTTCCGGAGGGAAATCACCAACTGAGGCCCCATGAATAATTTGCTTTTCCCCCCGCTTTCACACACATACACACACAAACGCACGAACACGCTTGGGAACATGTTGATGGATTGGATTTAACCGAGCACAAAACATCTGATCAACACCCAAAATGTGCAAGGCGAAGACGCTTTCTGCTTGATTCCCGTACTTCATAATGAACTTTAGTTTCTGAGATGCTTCTGGGAGGCACTTTTCAAGGTGCCATTTTGATGTTTTTTTTTTTCTTTCTCTCTCTGGATGTTGGACGTGAGGTTTTTTTTTCCTCATCTAAGGTGAAAAGGAGCCACTTGTTTGTTAGCTTCATATTGAAAAGCATTTAATTACCAAGTCCCTCTGTTCAAATCTCTACTGGACCATTAAATTGCCTGTTACAATGGCTAAGATTATCTGTTGACAGAAGCCTCCTTATTAGCTAAATAAGCCTTTGGATGGTAATGAAAGTGATATAATGAGCGCAACAGAAATCGAGCATCGCTTTCACAACAATAAAAGAGTAAAGTGGTCATATCATGCAGAGTTATGCTTTTTTCTGCAATCTTTTGGGATTAAAGAGGTAATTGTACTGAAACACAGCAGCGTTCAGAACAACTGTGGGAAAGTATGTGTTTAAAAAAACTAACTAATTAATATTTGGGCTGGGCTTATTGGTTAGCACTGTCGCCTCACAGCAGGAAGGTTGCTGGTTCAAGTCCCAGCTGGGCCAGTTGGCATGTTTATTTGGAATTTGCATGTTCTCCTCATTTTCGTGTGGGTTTTCTCCGGGTGCTCCGGTTTCCCCAACAGACATGCAGTATACTGTAGGTGAATAGGATAAACTAAATTGGCCGTAGCGTATGAGTTTGAATGTTGTTTAAATAAGCTATGGAATGCCCTACCCATAAGAATCAGGAATGCCGTTTCTCTGGAATGTTTTAAGAAACTTCTCAAGACTCACCTTTTTACCATTGCTTTTAACATAGATTGATTATTTTTGTTAATGTTATCCTCCAATTGCATTGAATCGTTCATATTTTAGTGTTTTGTTGAGGTCTTTTTTTTTTTTTTACTGTTTTTATTGTTCTTCTTTGTTTGTTTTGTATTCCTGTAGCACTTTAGGTCTGAGAAAAGTGCACTATAAATAAAATGTACTACTACTACTACTATTATTATTATTATTATTATTATTATTATTATTAATGTCAGAGTGTATGGGTGTTTCCCAATACTGGGTTGCAGCTGGAAGAGCATCTGCTGCGTAAAACATTTTCTGGATAAGTGGGCGGTTCATTCCACTGTGGAGACCTCTAATGAATCAAGGGACTAAGCCGAAGAAGAATGACTGAATAATATTTGAGCCTGAACTGTGATTCTTAAAGGGATAGCACCTCCAAAAATTGAATTATGGTACTCACCCATAACTTGTTCCATATTTAGTCGAGTTTATATCTTAATTTGAACACAAAATGAGATATTTTGTAAAATGCTGGTTGCTTGGACCCACACTAAAAAAAACACACAATGTTTGATGTATGTTCAAGCTATTTATTTTAAAAGAAGCTGAAACCATGTCATTCTTGAGTTTTTAGGACACATAATTGTTTCATTTTCAATCCACCTAAATGAATAAGTTAACTTAGGGTGTACTCAGAGTAGGCAGAGTTGTCTTGAACGGTGCTGAAGAGCAATCGTCCCCCCATTTCTCTCCCCTGACGGCCTGCATTCACACTGCATTTTGCCTTCTGAACCTGAGGATGCTTGCTTCATTGATACGACTGTTCAGATTAACAAGAAGAGAAGCACTCTCGCTCAGCAGTGGAAATTGCTTTAGTTCTATCATTTTGTTGTATTATTAGCTGTTTGTGATGCAGTGACACACAGTACAATATTTTGCCGAACAGATCCACAACTTTTGACACTCAAATGTTCATAAAGTCAATGTCTTAGGAGGTATTAGGAGGTTTGCTGAATGTGCAACGAGGGGTTTACATCTTTGAAAAGCTGACAGTTCACGTTCATTAAAAAGTAAGAATGATTAATAAATCCATATGGAACAGTCCCTTAAAAGTGATATCACATCTTCAGTTTTGAGAGTACCGCGCCAAAGCCTAACCGAACCGTGGTTTGGCACGCCTCTTCCAACCAGGCCAGGGCCGGACAACTAAACTACGCCTGGGCACAATTTGGAGCACCCATACTTGTCAAACGAACTGAGAAATGTGCCCGGGCATGGATAGCCTAGTGCTAGTGCACTCTTAATTTATTCATCTTGTTCCAACACAAACTGATCACCTAGAAATCAGCATTTTTTACAGTGCACTGATTTTCATAGTGTTTTAATTTAATTTTATTTATTTATTTATTTATTTTTTATTTTTTGTACTTTGGAAGTCCATAAGTCCCAGGAACCAGCCTTTTTCAGAATATCCTACTGTATTTTGAACGATAGAAAGAAATGCATGAAGGTTTAAAACTACATGAGGGAGAATAAATAAGGAGGCAGTTGTTTTTAAAGATGAGCTATCCCTTAAAATAGTCTTTTAATATGTCATCAGTTCATTAATTTATTCATTTTACTTTGGCTTAGTCCCTAATTTATAAAGAGTCACCACAGTGGAATAAACCGTCAACTATTCTGGCATATGTTTTACGCAGCAGATGCCCATGCCCATACACTCACACATTCACACACACTCATCCAGTTCACCTATACTGCATGTCTATGGACTGTGGGGGGAACCGAAACACCTGGAGGAAACCCACGCCAACGAGGGGAGAACATGCAAACTCTGTGCCCACCCTTTCATCAGTTCATTATTGTTTTAAATATGCCTCACAATAATGTTTTCATTTATACTATTGTTAGACTTTAATTGTGGTAAAAATGCACGATAGTCACTGTTTTGTTTTAAAAAAAGAAGAAATAAAACAGGACATGTTCTAATGTACCAACAAACTACCCATAAACTGACCCATAAATAATGAAATCATTCCTTAAATTATTAGGTTTTGTTTTCATCACTAAATGTCACTCGGACTGTGATCATCTTTGCTGAAACATTAATGGGTGAAAATTGAGGTAATGGACCCTTTTCACAGACTCGGGATGTGTTTACACAGTTATTAACAGTCTAGATTTTCACTTTAAAAGTACATTTAGTACACTGTTTGTTGTGTTGTATTATCATGGATAAAAAAAAAATATATAATGCTTTTAAGTAAATGTGTTTAGTATACAGTAAAAACAAAGGAGATAAAGCAAATCTTTGAACAGTCACCAGAATTACATAGAGTTACACATTATTTGTTAGATATTTTGACCTAAAACTTCACATACACACTCTAGGGATATCTAATACGTCTTGTAAAAAGGAAAATAATAGGACCCCTTTAAAGGCACCCTTTCCTAAGATTTGTTTTATTAAAATGTCACAAAAAAAAAAAAAAAAAAAACTACAGCAATGTTAGATATTTTGCTGGCATATATACTAATAGAAAACCAAGAAACACTGAGGATTCTTTAATATGTTGTGTGTATTATTCAGCCTGATCTCACAAGGAAATGTAAGTATTTTACATTTTGTAAGTTTAGTGGCTAATTTATTGGCTAAGAGTTCAGTCGTATGGCAATGTGTGATTTTAGAAAGGAGGTGTGGCACCCAACCCTGCCCCTAAAACTCTTCCATCATTGGGGGATGAGCAAATCGTACTTAATTGTACCAATGAGATTGTACGAATTCATACGAATAAGCTACAACTACTACATCAAAATGTTAACAATTGCCGTGAGATTGTGTTGGTTTTATTGGACTGCATGGAGAACATGCACTATGGCAGAACTCTAAGTGAAGTTTATGTATAAACAAATTTCGAGAGGATCACATGCTTATGATTGCTAGCAGCTGACCCGCATTATCCAATTCACTACGATCCAATCAGATGACTCCTAAACTACTATAAATACCCTGGGGTTTATTCCATTGCTATCTTCGTTTTGAAGAGTCCCCCCTTCCTCCCCTACTCCTCCTTCTTAGACGGGTGACACGGTGGCCCAGTGCCTAGCACTGTCGCCTCACAGCCAGAATGTCTCTGGTTCCTGGCTTTACCAAAACTAGCAGACATTTCTGTGTGGAGTTTGCACTTCTCCCCGTGCTCACGTGGGTTTCCCCCGGGTTCCCCGGTTTCCTCCCACCGCCTAAAAACATGCAATTAAGTCAATTGAACAATCCAAATTGTCAACATAGACACGCTTCTAGTTAGTAATTAGTTTCAAGAGCATTCACTTGTTACAGCAGGGGAGTTCTCGAGATCTACCTGAGCTCAAACTCCCCTCCCGCTTTGCAACGGGAGGGAGCCCTGGGTTCGAGGATCTCATGAGCTCCGGGCTCTCTCCCGGGACAGCATGCCAAACAAGCTTTATAATTAATCATCAGCTAAGTGTGAACTCTTGAAAGTGTATTTAGTATGATAAACAGTGCTGCTTCTTCTCCACATGATCATGAGCGGAAGAACCGAAAGCGGTGACCTAAGCCATAATAAAAGCTCTGCTGCTTTTGTGCTGTATTGTGCTCGTCTCTCATCAGCAGTTGATATAGCTGTCTCTTTTGCTTTGACTGCTTTCAGCTTTAGTCTGCTTCACACTACCATGATGATACATTTTGAATGCTTAAATATTCAACCCCCCTAGTTTTCCGCGATTTAAAAATCGCTGAATTCAACACAAAATCAACAAAAAGTCGCAAATATCCTAGCGAAATTATATAATTATAATCAAACTATATTTATTTCAGTTTGCAATTAATTCTTTTACATGACTTATAAACATTGCATACGCAGCGCACGTGATGTACAGACGCGCTTCAGACTGCAAAAGAAAGTGTGAGCAAACGTCTAACAAGCGGGGCAATGGAACAGACAGAAAAGCAAGTAGCTTACGATGAAGGTGATTGATTCAAGGATGACGGCTGCTGCATGTGACAGAATTGAAGGACATTGTATGTGCTTTACATGTCTGGCTGGTATTAAGGTGTGCGTATAATCGGTAAATGTTTGCATTTAACTCTTTTCCTGCAGTTAACGAAAGAAAACGCTTCTCTGTCATTGACAAGTTTTATGGCAATCTGTGTTTTAGGTGTATTATGGTAGGGGAAGCCCTATCGCATGTCCTCAGTGATGTACATCAGTGTTTCCCAACCACATTCCTGGAGGACCACCAGCACTGCATGTTTTGGATGTCTCCTTAGTCTGTCACATCCATTACAGGTCTTTCAGTCTCTGGTAATGAGCTGATGATCTGAATCAGGTGTGTTTGGTTAAGGAGACATGGAAAAATGTGCAGAGCTTGGGGTCCGTCAGGAACGTGGTTGAGAAACACTAATGTACATGATGTCAGATGCTCCGGGGAGAGAGAGGAAATAAGATTGTGGATAAAAATAAGAGTTATACAACCTTTCTTTGGCCTAATCCCTACCGTTTTAGATCTGTTTTAGATCTTGTTTTGTCAAGAGACCAAAATAAAGAATCTTTTTTTTATTTTATTTTATTTTTTTTTATTAAATTGTCAACAAATTTCTGGGAATTACCACCAAAAAAATTGTCATTTTGTCTTAAAATCTTGAAAAAAACATTGGTTCTAACTATTCACATATGATTTAGTAAAGACTACAACTCCCATGATTCCACACTCAGTCACAGCATCATCAAAATACATCTTTGTTTGTTGTGAACATGCACCCTCTAGTGGCAAAGATGACATTAACTTGACAATAACTTTAACATAATTCAATTGAGCTACTCATGGTTAATGTTTGTGGTGTTCATTAAAACCAATCAGTACATCTACTCACTTGACCAGGTGGCTGATTGTATCCGGGTCCCGAGCTGACACTATCCCAATGGAGCTTCCAACAGGGCTGTCTTCGTCCACCTCGAAAATGTACAGCGCTCGACTGAAGACCGGAGGTTCATCCACATCCGTGACAGTGATCCGGACTATCGCCGTGTCGCTGAAAGGCCCCTGTTGCTCAAAGCGTCGATCTATATGAGTGTTGGTCACCTGCACCCGCAGTGAGTACAATCTTCTGCTCTCGTAATCTAGTTGCTGAACGAGAGAAAGGTTACAAGAGGAAAAGATAAGATGTTAGGTCGCTCTGAATAAAGGGAGGCTTACTTTCAGGATCTTTTTTTGAATTCTGGTCTATTCGGTCACAGATTAACGACATGCTCTTGTGATGTCGCCCTAAACTTTTTCCTCGTTTTTGCATACGTTCTTTGAAGGGTGCTTATCGCCATGCCTTTTCTTTTGAGTTGAATGCCTTTTATTATAAAGGCAGGGCATTCCTGCTTTAATGCAGCCTTTTAATTATGAAACGATTAAAGACTCAAGGTGCGATCTTTTACCTTTCGCTCATTCAGGCCGTCTTCCGTAGCTATCTTTCATTCTAGTTTAAGCAATAAGATTTGCATAATTGCCTGAGCTTCGTCAAAGCCTGACCTGACAGAGAGAGAGGAAATAAGCTATAGGCAGATTTCAGCAGGCAAATAGATCCCTGCGCCACACAAAAGGGAAAAAGGGACTTTTTGGGCTGTGAATAGAATTAAGCACCTTTGTAAAGTTGATAGGACACGAAGGCTTCGATTTAGGGGATTACTTTCTAAGCACTGCGCTTTGTATAGGCGCGTGCATATAAAAGAATGAGAATGAGGGGAAACCGTCACATGCTGTGGATTTTATTTCCAAGCTGCGACTTACAGTGTGATGTGTAAAGGTGCTGTATGTAAGTTTTGGACATTTCTAAGTCTCAAAAATACCATAATACTGTATGTTTGCTAATATTTAAAAAGTACATGATGAATGAACATATTTTTTATTTGAAAAGTTATGCTAAAATCAGTTATTCCAGATTCCGCGATCTCTGAATCCAACACAAAATCAACAGAAAGCTGCACATTTTTGCTATCCTAAAGCATTCTTAATTTAAACGCAAAATAATTGCAAAAAAGAAAAAACAAAAAACAAAAAAAACATCCTATTCTAAACCATATAATCAAATTGTGTTTATTTTAGTTTGCAAGTAATTGTTTTACATCACTTATAGACGTTGCATACATAGCGCACGAGATGTATTTGAATGTCTCTCGAAAAATGTCTAACCTGTGCCCTCACAGTCTAAACATTGTGTGATCAAATTGAAGGATATTATTTTTGCTTTACGTGTATGACTGGTAGACTGTTATGATGTGCGTCAAATCGATAAATGATTTTCCCTGCTGTTGACGAGAGAAAACGCTTCCACGAAAAACGTTCACGAGTTTTACAGCAATCTGTGTTTTAAATGTATTATGGTAGGGGAAGCCTTAACATGTGTCCTGAGTGAGGTACATGATGTCAGATGCTCTGGGGAGTGAAATCTGAGAGAAAAAGTAAGATTGTGGATAAAAATAAGAGTTATACAATCTTCTTTACCATTTTAGATCTTGTTTTATATTTATTTATATATATATATTTATTTATTTATTATTATTTATATATATATATATATATATATATATATATATATATATATATATATATATATATATATATATATATATATATATATATATATATATATATATATATATATATATATATATATATATATATATATATATATATATAAAGTTTTTAATCGCAAACGTGTCTGCAAATTTCTTGGAATTACCACCACAAAATCTGTCATTTTTATTGCAAAAAATTACTAAAAAATCTTGAAAAACTAAGGGGTCTGAATTGACATAAAATCAATCCACATAAAATCCCCACATAATAAAACATGATTTTTCAAACAGACTTCATAACATTTGGGATTGTTTACCTTCTTTACCATTATCACTCCTTCTTGGCTAGTGCTGTCCGTGATGATATTGAACACATCTTGCCCATCCCCTTCCAGGATAGAGTACCACATCTCTGCGTTCTCCCCCACATCTGCGTCGTATGCTTTGATCCGACCCACCGATGATCCGATTTCGGTGGACTCGGGAGTGGAGAGATGGTAGTTACCTGAAGAAGAAGAACAAAATAAATCAATTGAGTAAACAGTCAGGTGTTTGTATGAACTCTTTGTTCTCGGGTGAGGCGCTTCAGCGTGCATTTGTCTGTTTGTTTATCCTCCTCTCGGGGGAAAAGCGGTGCTGCCTCTCAGTGGTTATTCTTTAATAGAATTTCAGCTCCGATGAGCCATTGGAGAAGGTTCTTTTTAAACCCAGTTTGCAGAAACTGTTTCTGATGTGGCTCTTGTATTGGATTTGAGACTGTGGCAAAGAGAGAGGGATTATCACCCCAAATGAAGCGCCTGCTGCGCTCTCTTTCTCTCTCCCCATCCCTCTGTCTTCTTTTTCTATCCCCCCTTCTCTCTCTCACTCTAAAAGCCGCTTTCGTTGGAGATTTTGTTTGAGTTCACATTGTGATTCATTCTGGTCAGTCACAGAAATGGGCCCCCGAGCATTTCCGACTGAACCACAATGTTCGTGTTTTTATGAAATATGACTTGCAGAGAAACCCATGCCATCTGAACGCTTAATTTCATATGCTGATTGAGCCGGAGTCTATTTGCAAGTCCAGCCACAATTCTCCTCATAAACACTGCTAATCTAGCCCACATCAATTATTAAGAGTTGACTGGCAATCAAACGAGCGCGGATTTGATTTACACCTGCTGGGCTTATTCTAAGCCTTTTGTTCTCTGCATTTTTTCTCCCATAGAATAATAAAGTCAAGATGTTTTGCACTAAATTGAGTCATTATTTAGTTTTATGTGACCTAACATGCACTGTTTTTGGTGTTGTAACTTTAAGGCCTCATTTTGCAAACATCCCCTTGTAGCTTGAAGCATTTTGTATGTGGAATCGTGGCTACTTAACACTTCTTTTTTTTACTTAAAGTATTAAATTATGAGCTAAATTAAATGGTAAATCACTCTGCCGTCAACACCAAGGTCATGGATTTGCTTTCCTGGGAGGGTTGTAGCTTGAATTCATTATAAGTTGCTTTGGTTAAAGTTTGATGTCAAGTGTGTTTAGTCAGTTGCATCAATCAAGTCTGAATTTGAAATTCCAGTTCTGTTCTTAAATTTATGTACCAAACACTCTCTAAAAAAATGCTGGGTTATTTCAACCCAAAACCTAGGTGAAATAGGTTGAAAACATAGGTTTACATTTCATTTTCAAACCAAAGATTGGGTTGATTTGTATTTATTACTTATTTTTATTATATATATATATATATATATATATATATATATATATATATATATATATATATATATATATATATATATATATATATATATATATATATATATATATATATATATATATATAATTGAAACAACCCGTATTTGTTTACAGTGCAGCATACAAATGAGATATTCTTAAAAACCCTGTGATTATCATCTTTAGTATCATGTTTGCTTGATCACATGTAGCTTTATTAAAAAGGATAGTTCAATTCAAATTAAAACTGTGACCATTTTCACTCCCTTTACTTGTTTAGAGTTTCATTCATTCACTTTCCTTCAGCTTAGTTCCTTTTTTTTATAAGGGATCACCACAGCGGAATGAACCGCCAAATATTCCAGCATATGTTTTACGCAGTGGATGCCCTTCCAGCCAAAACCCTGTACTGAAAAAACACCCATACCCATACCCACCCAACATCCATACACTCTCTCATTTACATACACTACAGCCAATTTAGTTCATCCAATTCACCTATAGTGCATGTCTTTGGACTGTGGGGGAAACAAACATGGAGAGAACATGCAAACTCCACACAGAAAAGCCGTAACTCAGCAACCATCTTGCTGTGAGATGACAGTGCTAACCACTGAGCCACCATGCTGCCCTGGGGTGCGTTTCCCAAAACCATCGTTAGCCAACTAAGGTTGCAAGTTCCGTCTTTACAAACATGGTTTGTTGATTTGCCATTTCCCAAATCCATCACTCCAACGAACATTCACAAATCGCGTCACAAACTTGAGCTCTCGCAACTATACCTCTGGAGCTGTAGTTTAAAACATAGTTCCTGGCTGTGTTCTATTCTCACTTATCCCCCCTATGCGCTATTCATTTAGAACATTCTAACATTCAAAGTTGGAATTATGAAAAGTAAAAAAGCATTAAAGTCATCACTCTTCGGTTTAATTTGCTTTCAAAGTATTTTAACAGTTCAGTTTTAGCAATCTTCATGTTTACAAATGTGCTCCCTTCGCAGCGCACTTTTAAGACATTGATGTCATTTGGAACACAACCGCATGGCGAAAGCTGTTGGTGACCTATTATTTAAAAGCTGAATTTATGTTACATCTCCAAAGCTTGTGAAAACAAAAAGCATACGTGAATTCTTTTAATTTATAATAGGTTATTTATTAAGTATCTGTACTGTATATGACATAGACCTGTTGGTTAGAACTTTGTGCTGTGGTTTACAAGTGTCCAATTGTAAAAGAAGACTTTTAAAAAATAAATAATCAAACAATATCCTACTTAATAATAATAGTAATAATAGTAATAATCATTGTCATCATCATCATCTTCATTAATACTATTAATATTATTATTAGTATGATTTTTTTATTTCTAATACATAATAATTCTTAAGTTTCATTTCTTGATAAATCTCCTCATTATTTATTTTTTTATATGAATTATATATAGTATTAGAACACGGGTTAGCTTTTGCAAGTGATTTTATGTTTTACAATATGATATGTCAATCTCAATAATGTTTGTAAAGAAAACAGGCCCTATATGTGCCATATATTTCAATTAATATGGAAAGCGAGTGCATGTTTTTACCAAATCTAATATTGGATTTTTTTAAAAATGCGTGTTGGTGTAAAACAATGTAAGTTGCACAAATAAATTATATGGTTCTTCTCTAAAGAAGTTGTTACTCGACCAAGTTTACAGCATCATAATGGGCGTTTTACGTTATAACTAACCTGGTTCAAGCGATGAAACTATTCAAAACTATGCGTTTTGGGAAACATTCGTCACTACCTCGTTTTTTTCCCCGAACGATGCATCGTACCATGATAGTTCAGCTGTGAGTTACATTGTTGTTTGGGAAACGCACCCCTGATTGAGTTTCATTCTTCCGTTAAACAAACAAGAAGCTATGTTTCCATATGTTAAAACAGGTAGCCATTTAATTTCATAGTGTTTTCATAGATGTCACTGGCCTCCAGTTTCCAACATTACAACTTAGGAAACTGAGTTGAGTAAATGTTATATTAATATTAATGCAATTTAATATAAATATAAGTAATAATATTATATGCAATTATTCATCATCATTTACTCACCCTTGACCTGCTCTAAACCAGTTTGAGGTTTTTTGATTTGCTAAACTAAAAAGAGGAAATGTTGGAAACCGGTAACCATTGACTTCTTTATATGTTTTTCCTACTATGGATGCCAATAGTTAGAGGTTTCTAACATTCTTCGAAATATCTTATTTTTCAAGAGTTCACACTTAGATAATGCTTGACTATTTTAGCAGGTTTGGCATCTTGTCTCTGGAGAGAAACCTGAGCTCGGATGAATGAGCCCTAGGCTCCCACCTGGTCAATAAGCATTAGGAGGGGTACGAAATCAGGTAGTTCTCGATAACTTCCCAAGAATAGACTGCTAACTGCACCAGTTTTAATGTAGTATGTGCTTGTGACTTTTGTTGCAATTTTTTATTTATTTATTTCTATTTTTTTTTATTTTGAGTGTGGGAGGAAACCGGAGTACCTGGGGAAAACCCACATGAACACGGGGAGAACATGCAAACTCTGCACAGAGAATGTCGACTGGCTCAGCTAGTGTTTGAACCACCCCCTTGCTGTGGGGCAACAGTGCTAGCCACTGAGCCACCATGTCGCTCGAACTTAAAATTGAGGAGGAGGGAGAGGGATAAAAAAAAGGGGGGGGGGTGAAGATGAGGAATGAAGTTTAGGCTAGATATTTATATTAAATTTGAAATGATCCGATTGGCTAGTTAGTGATTAGTGATAGGGATCAGCTGTAGTCAATCCTATCACGTGCTCCTCTCGAAATTAGTTTGTGAAACTTCACTTAACTCAACTGAAGAAAAAATAAAAAGGAAACAGTTCTAGAGCAGGTCAAGCTGGGATGAAAAGGTTGATGGCAGAATAATTTTTTTGGGGTGAATTATCCCATTTAAGTAAACAATTTTATAATTATATTAAGCATATACTTATTAATGAATATTTATTTTTTCAGTATAGTGCATCTTAATTCAGTAATTAACAGTTAGTTGTGATTTTGGTTAAGAAATGCACATTTCTTTTTCCACAAAGCGACACCTGTTTCTTTGTAGTGCAGTTCTAGTTGCGCGTCCCTCAGGTCAACACATGGTGAAAGGAGAGTATGTTTTTTTCTTACTGTGAGGGAATCGAGGAGGGCTATTGTTGACGTCCAGAAGAGTGATGTTGACTGTTGTGGTCCCAGAAAGACCTCCCATCTGTCCGGCCATGTCCTTAGCCTGAATCACCACCTGATAGTGCTCCCGGTTCTCCCGGATCATGTTTGGCAGAGCCGTCCTTATGACGCCTGTCAGGATAGATGGACACAGGTTTCGTTAGGTGCTCGCTAATGAGCTTCTCTTTCTTCATTATTTATATGTTAATGTCACATTAAAAAAGAAGGCTGGACTGGGGAAAAAAAAAAAAAACATAACCAAGGAAATGAATTCCCTGCCGTAGGGTATTTAAAGTGCAAGTTTTAATTGAGTAGGATGTCAATCTTCATATTATGTTGTGATAAGGTTATTAGTACATGAGACCAGATTTATTTAATTCAACCAGAACACACTGAAATTAGACTTAAACTAAAAGCTTTATTTAAATAAAATATAGATAGGATTTTATGAAACGTAAAACTAAAATTGTGCTACACTATGACACTTATAAGAAATAATATATAATGAAAGAAAATTTAAATAAAGCATGCATATGGCTCTAAATACAATCTGTCCAGAAAATGCCTTTTTTGTCTTGTTCTAGCTTAAAACAAATAAATAAATAAATATAATTTTGCAGAAACAAAATAGTGTATAATGTTTCTTGTTTTCTGTACGCAACGATTATTTATTTATTTATTTTTGCAAATGATATAAAATTACAAAAAAGTTCAATAGCAAGCATGTATTAATTATTATAATTAATAATTTTACACTAGTAACCGTATATATTTTTTTATTTTATGTTGTTTTTAATTTTTCTGAAAATGTTCCTTACAAAAGTATTTCTGCCGCTTGTCGCATGCACTGTAATCCTGCTACGCTCTCATAGTGGGAAATGAAAACAAAACAATTCTTCTTCTTCCACTTGTTTTGGCAACACAACGTGCCGTCTCTCTGCTGTCTGAACACTGTACAGGTAACAGTCCTTCGAAGCTATCATGCATATTAATGAAGTTGCACCTCATTCACAATAGAGTGCGCTGATTGGTTTGAACCAAGTCTTTCTCATGAAATATTGCTGCACACGCAGAGATGTCACAAAGTACTCCCAGGTACAGACATCCAGTCTCCACACTGGAATACACGCAAGGATCTAATTGCCGTGACGCAGCTTCAAAAATTCGTTCAAACCGAAAGAACAGATTTGCTCAAAATAAGGCAAAAACAACCAATTTTCAAGTTTTTTGTGAGATAAACAGTATGTGTCCTAATAGTGTTTTTAGCAGCGTGGGACACATATATGACTGTCAACTGCTCAAAAAATGTGTTTTGGCATTTCGTCACTCTTTAAAAGGTCAGTAATGGTACTTTAAAAGTTTATATTAGTACCTAAACATTTTAAGAGGAACACTTTTGTACTTTTTAGGTACTAATATGTACCCTTGATATATTATTATAGAGCTTTTAGGTACAAATTTGTACCTTTTGAAAAGGTACCACCCCAGTGACAGCTCACATACCTTTTTTTCTGAGAGTAAACTACTTATTGAGGTAATAACTTACTTCTCAGACAAAGTAAATGTAAAAGTATTCTAAATAACATTTTAAGTATGCAATTAGCAATTATTTATTATTTTGGTCAGACTTTACAATAAGGTTTCATTAGTTAATGCATTTATTAATGCATTACACTCTCAAAAATAAAGGTACGGGAGCTGTCACTGGAGTGGTACCTTTTGAAATGGTTCAAACTTGTACCTAAAAAGGTCCATATTCATACCTCAAGGCTACATATTACTACCTAAAAAGTACAAACGTGTTCCTCTTATTTTTTTTAGGTACTAATATATACTTTTGAGGTACCAATATGGACCCTTTAAGTACAAATGTGTACCTCTTGAAAAGTTACCACCCCACTGACAGCTTGCATAGCTTTATTTCTAAGAGTGTACTTATGCATTTTTAAAATCTACAACTAAGCTGGTTAACATTACTTAAGAAGTTAACATGAATCAACAATGAATGACTGTATTTTTATTAACTAATGTTAACTAACATGAACAAATACTGTAATAAATGTATTGTTCGTTGTTTGTTCATGTTAGTAAATGCATTAACCATCATTAATCCATACAACCTTATTGTAAAGTGTTACCATTTTTGTTAAGTAACCTACCCAACACTGGTTGTTAGTGTCCTGCAAATGTAGTGGTTTTTACTTCTGTCATTTGCTTGTAGGTTAAAAAAGTACCCAAATTTTATTCTTTTACTTTCAACGTACAGCATATGACAAGACTGAAACATGCTCTTAACACTCTCTACACGTATCTAAAACCTAAAATGTTAACAAACGCTGTATCGCATTACCATTACTGCCTCCCATCTTTTAATCATCCCACATATTTCTCATTCTCTCATCTTTGCTCAACTCACCCGTCTCAGGTTCGATTGAGAAGTACGGCTGGCCCTGCAGAATGCTGTAAACTAGCTTGGCGCTGTTTCCATACGCTTCATCATCTGCATCAGAGGCTGTAACTTTCATTACAAATGCACCTTAAGAGAGAAACAGAGAGAATTATAGAGGGAGGCATTTCAACTCCAACACCACTGTAAAACATGATTCCGCATCCAGTATTAATACCTCAAGCATGATCAAAGCGGTGCGTCCGAAAGGTGCACCACGAACGACAAATTCCAAGTTGTAAAACCGGCTATTAGCCTATATGAAGACTCCCAGAGTGAGCAGTGATCAAGGCGAATGCGTGATCACTCGCTCTTTCATCTCCTTTATCTCCGTCTGTATTTCTTATCTAAATCCGAGTCTCATAATTACTCCGGCTGCGCGGTGAGATGGACATATCTTTAATTGTAGTTTTTCTTACGGGCCGCTCTCTCCGGGTCAATCCCATTCATTTTACGCTCTGATGGAATCGACTGGATGTTGCCGGAGAAACGTCAGACTAATAATCCGCTCAAAGAAACATTATAATTAGACCAATTAATCTAGAACTAACATGATTTTGGGTGGGGGGGGGGTGGTTGGGGGGTTTCGATTGCAGCTCAACACAGCTTTAGTCAGCTGGATGAGGAATACAAAGTGCAGTTTTTGATATGGAAGTGCTTAAGAATTTGGGCATGGTGTAAAGTGATGGTGGGAATACAGTGGGGGAATTAAGTATTAAACTATTGAATACGTATTGCACTTTTATATACTTTATTTAAAGGCTGTTTTGGTGATGCAGCTTAATGACGCCTCTTACTGTATATGGAGAGTAAAGTCATGAATTTCTCAGGTTTGATCTTTTTCACAAAGTTCAAGAGAGTGTGAAAATCTTGATTGTTCTTTGCGTTTTGTCTATCAAATCTGATCTTAATTTTGTATTTTCTATTGGGTTTAAGTCAGGTGACTGGCTGGGCCACTCTACAGCTGACTTTTCTTTCTCTAAAAGCATCTGAGAGTTTCCGTGGCTGTGTTTGTCATATTATGCTTGCAATGATCTTACTGGCAATTTACATAACATCCACAGTACTTTTGGAAAAAGTGCAGTACACTAAAAACAATATTTTTGCTGGTTGTACAAACTATTTAATTAAAATAAGCTGAACCAACACAATATTTGAGGGTTTTTAAAACAATATTTAATTGTTTTATATTCAATCCACTGAAATTCACAAAAACAATTCAATAGAGTTTTGTTGGGATAACATGAAGGTATTGTGTGGAAACAAATTTTTTACAATGTTCTACGACTCCTAATAATAATTATTGATACACACGTTTTGTGATGAATAAAATATATATTTATATTTTATATATTAAATTCAATAGTATTACATGTGTGTTCTTTATTGAAATGTAGATAAATATTGCTGTTTGCAATGTTTTACATGACAATGTAAGCATGTAAGCAGTAAATACATTATCAAACAAATTAATAAATGTTTTTTTTTTTTTTTTTTTTTTTACACAACCCAGTATAGTGAAATGCCCATACACACTCATTCACACTACGGTCAATTTAGTTTATTCAATTCACCTCTACCACATGTCTTTGGATGAGGAAACCCACTCCAACACAGAAGAACATGCAAACTCCACAGAGAAATGGCAACTGGCCCAGCCGAGTCTCGAACCAGGGACCTTTTTGCCGTGATATGACAGTACTAAACACTGAGCCACTGTGTCTTATAATTTATATAATTTATATATAATATTTATTTTATACATATTAATAATACTATTTATAATATCACTAAATGTTTACAATCAGTTTCAAAAATGATATTTGTACCAAATTAATGATGCATTTTAATAATAAAACTGCAAACGTATTTGCTTATTTATAAAATTGTAAAAATAATATATTATTTAAACTATTTACAAAATGCTGTTTGTATTTTTTATTGTTATTTTTTTTTATAAATACATCAAATAATTATTCCTAAGTCATAAAGTTCAAACATGATTATATGCCTGGCAATTTTATATCAAGTAGATCTTAAAAAACTTATTTCAAATATCATCAAAAGGATGTAAAATACATTGCTAACGAATCGATTTTGGTAAATTACACAGTATTTACTGTAATATGAACTGTAATTTACTGTAGGACAGATATGCAGTATGTTACTGCATTTTAAAGTTGCATTGTAAAAAGAACTGTATATTTTACTGTAAAGATATACAGTACATGCAATACTGTAAATACAAATATTATTAATCATGATAATATTAATAATCATCATAAATGGTGCAGTAAATAATAACAGTAATTTTGCTGTGATTGATTTACAGTAAGTTACTGGTAAACTGCTTCCAGTAAGTTACTGTAGATTCTACAGGAAATTGTTAACAGTGCTTCTATATGTCTCCCTCTGTTCAGCAATACGACTCAGATCTTGTGGTAGAAAACTGTACACCATTACCCACAATAAAAATCTGATCTCGGCTATATTTCTCAGATATAACAAGACACAACTTTTGCCTCATCTCCTGCGCTTTCTGTTACAGCCACAGTTTCCTTCAAGGATCTTCATTCCCGTTTGTGTACTACTGTTCGCTCTTCTCAATAGACTTTAGAGGTGACTTGGCGGCTCTTCACGCTCACCTCTAAAGGTGGACCGAATGCACATGTTGTTTCTGCCATGGATCAGCGGCGTCCTTGGCATAGACAAGACCTCCGCCGAGCTGCGTTCGCTCTCCAAACGGTTCTGAGAATACTAATGAATGCGGAAACATCTGTCGCCCCCCGATCCCATTCCGATAACACGGAGAGAAACAGAGTCTCAGTCTTCATGGATGGCCAGATCTGATTAACGGCAGGCACGTTCGCAACACATGGTCGGTTTGTTGGGTCTAAACGCGAGTGCCACCGTGACCTCTCTTTTTTTTGTTTGGCAAGTAGAGTCGTGCATTTGTGTATGGAAAAAAGCTCAAGTGAAGTGTCAAACGAGTACGGTGTCCCATTTACGTTACGGAGCGCTGAGGATGATGTAACTGTGTACCCCTACGGAGAAATACGGATTATGAAAGGAAAACATACCGGCCTGGTGGAACAGAGAGATGGAAAAGAAAGGCTGAGGTTGGGTTTCAAGCGCAAATAAAAAGCCTCGGGGAGAAAAGACTGTGGTCCATTTATGAGGCTGCTTTAAATAAATAAGTCTGCCCCATAGTCAAGCTGCTGGAATGTGACGTGCTTTTTAACATTTGTGAGGGAAATAAAATATTGGTAGTGACAGAGAAGTTGTCATGTGTCATGTAAAGGGTCTGAATGAAACAGCATTGTGTGGCAAGCTGTTTTGGCAAGCTATTCCTTTGAAGGATGTTTGAGTTCTTGGTTCAGTTTTCACTTGAAATTCTAAATTTTGATATTGAATTATTAGGCTGCCATTAAAGAGATAGTTCATGCAAAATAAAAAATAAAAAGATGCTGCGATATTTGACTAATTTTGGTGTAATATTTGAGTTTATTTCTTCTGTTGATCACAAAACATGACATTTTGAAAACGGCTGTTAGCTGACATTGACTTTTTTTTGGAAGTCAATGGGTTCCAGCAATCAGCATTCTTCAAAATATAGCAACCCAGCCTCATTCTGAAAATGTACAGCTATATACCAAATACATCCCCATATATATATATATATATATATATATATATATATATATATATATATATATATATATATATATATATATATTTTTTTTTTTTTTTTTCGCAAATCCACCAGAGACCTCTGCGTTAGCTTTCTGAGATTTCAAATGTCTCTGGCGAGTGCCATTCACTTCTGCTGTTCTTGCGTAAATCCACCAGAGGCCGATATTGATGGATTGACTGTCTGACTGAATGACTAACTGAACGACTGACTGACTGAACGACTGACCCACCCTCTTCTTTTCCTAAACCCAACCAAAAGTGTTTTCAAAAGCACAGATTGACCCATCCAGATCGATGTACATGGTAAAAGCAGGAAAGCCGTCCATTATGAGGTTAGTGGTCAGCTGGTAAGCACGAAAATGAAATGGCCTCATACCACCACATAGAATTAGTAAATGCAGCCATATGTTGCTCTGGCTACTTAATTTGCGATCTCCAGAAATGTAAATAGTGCTACGTTTTTTTTTTTTTTAATAAGCCTATTCATTTTGCCGTGGCGACCCCTGATTAATAAATGAAATAAGCCTGAAAATGATTGAATGAATGAATATCAAGAATAGACAGTTGTACTGAGTTTGGAATTGTTAATATCAAACATAAAGGTTTTTACTAGCAATAATAGATTTTTTTAAAATGTGAAATTGGAATTTCAACTAAAATCAACTTATTTGGTGGCATTTAACTAGTGTAAATACAATTTCTTGATATCAAGACTTGGATTTCTACTAGAATCAACTTTTTTTTTTTTTTTTTAAATCAAGCTCTGTATTTTTGCTAGTTAACTGCCATTTAACCTGAATCGTTGATAATGAAATGCACACCATGAATTGCCATGAGTTGACTTTACTTAAAAAAGAGAATAAACTCGTTGTCTTATAATTATTAGGTAAACCATCTATGTGCATGATTATAAAAGTTAATGGGTTTACTGTCTTCATTCATTCATTTTCTTGTCGGCTTAGTCCCTTTATTAATCCGGGGTCACCACAATGGAATGAACCGCCAACTTATACAGCATGTTTTTACGCAGCTGATGCCCTTCCAGTCACAACCCATTTCTGGAAAGGGTTTACTGGCTTTTTAAAGTAAAATCAACTTGTTGCTTCTTAAGGCAATGGGTTTACACACTTTTTTTAAAGTAACTAATACATTTTTACAGGGCATTTTCACCAATTAAAATGCTTCCTGATATCAAGATTTGGATTTCTACTAGTATCAATGGCTATTTTTTTATATCAAGCTCTATATTTTTGCTAGTTGGCTTTCATTCAACCAGAATCGTTGACCAATTAAAATCTCTCATTCTTGATATCAAGACATGTTTTTTTCTAGTGTCAATTGTTTTTTTTCCTTGTTTTATCAAATATTCTCGGAAGTTTGCTGATATTCAACCTGAATTGTTGATAAAGACATACA
This sequence comes from Danio rerio, assembly GCF_052040795.2. Classification (NCBI taxonomy): domain Eukaryota; kingdom Metazoa; phylum Chordata; class Actinopteri; order Cypriniformes; family Danionidae; genus Danio; species Danio rerio. The sequence goes on along the minus strand of NC_141032.1, from coordinate 42,217,340 downwards.
TTGACATACTTTGTGGACTCATGGGTGTTTCGGTCTAGATAAGAGGTGTGTTAAGGCGCATTGTTGGGACGTTGCTATTTTGAGGAACTAAAATAGACTGCACAATAGACCAGCTGAGAGCAGGTCTAAAGTCCAGCGCAGAGCGAGTTAGTTGTGCGCCTCCCATACACATTGCTTAATACACACTGGATGTACAGCAACACGCAATTATCTTTACAAATGGAAAAGAATTAAAGGAATAAAATATTACAAAAAATGATTACTTTCTACATAAATATAAAAACCACTGCTGCCTTTATGTCTTCTTCATCTCGGGGGGCGTTTTTTCAGTTTATTCTTGACATTGCTTTTGTATAATGTTATTATTATTAGTAGTACTATTTATTACTTGCATATTTATATTTGTTTATTAAAAACAAGGCTAGATTTGCCCACCTGTCAGGTTTTGGACCATATGGAGCACAGCATGTGTATTTGGATATAACTCAGTTTTTTGATCACACTTCGTTATTATTGTTCCTTTATTTGTTTGCTGGAAATTAGAACTGAATTTAAAAATAGTTTTGAAACAAATATTTGCGCTTAACATACAAAATTAATTATGTAGGCCAGGGGTCACCAATCCTGGTCCTGAAGGGCCGGTGTCCCTGCAGGGTTTAGCTCCATCTTGCCTCTACACACCTGTCTGAATGTTTCAAGTATACCTAGTAAGATCTTGATGAGCTTGTTCAGGTGTGTTTGATTAGGGTTGGAGCTAAAATCTGCTGGACACCGGCCCTCCAGGAACAAGTTTGGTGACCACTGATGTAGGCTAATGGATGTCTGTGTGTACAACACCTTTCCTTATCTACGAAAGAGAGTGAAAGTAAAGAATGAGGAGAATCATCTCTCATTCTCATGCTTTAGATGCTTTAACTGTTTTCTTGCTAGTGAAATGTTCAGTTTTTCCACTTACAAAGTCCTCCATGTAAATAGCAAATGCGCCATGGTGCGACACAACTAACTCTTAAAGGGAATGGGAGATGAGACTGATTGGTTTATTCTCAAAATACACCTTTAACTCATTAAAAGGATAAGCTCAACCCTGTTAGACCATGCTACGTGGCACAGAGCGGATTTTTCCATCCTTAAAATTGCAAAAGTGGTTTCTGACATGCCCTAAACGCTTTTGCGCTTTGAACTTTGCACCTAGATCGTTACCATAGAGCACTTAGACTTCAACTAGTATTAATGGCTATTTGTTATATTAAGATCTGTATTCTTACTAGTTGGCTGCCATTCAAACCCAATCGTCTATATCAAGAACTCATATCCTGTGAATGAATAAAAGTCAAGCTGGCTTGCCATGTTTGCGTGTTCTCAGCTTGTAAAACACAGGTGCTTTGAAAGTCTCGACGGCGGAGACATGAAGGAGATCAGCCGCTGTAATGTAAGAATCCAACTGAGAGTCCCTGAAGCTGGAATGGAGTGGTCTTGCATTTGTCTGAAAGGATGACTAGTGTTTCACGCCTCGGGGATCCATCTTTCAACAAACACGCCAGCATTAAGATCTATTCTCCACTGAGACGTTCGCAACTTAACAGAAATTTGAAATCCTTTACGCTTTAATAGCACATTTCATTTTTGGCGTCGCATTGGAAATGTCACGACAAAGACGTGACGACGGTGCTGATTGACCGCCAGAATGGAAATAGTCCCAAATCCTTTTGCTATATGTAGTGATGTGAAAGGCAGCAGACAGGGAGAAATATTAGTCCATTTCATGCTTCAGAAAATATTAGGCACGAGCGAAGCATCTGCTGTAATATAATGAAATATTTGTGATTTGTGACAGCATGTTGCTTGCTAACTTTTTTCCCCATTTCGTCAGACAGCACGGCTACTTTTCGGATGGAGAAAGGTGTTTTGCTAGGTCTAGATGCTGTAGTGGAAGGTGTTAACTAGACTACAATAACCAGCTAAACAATTAACCATTGGTGTACAGGTAATAAGACTTTCAATCAAGCTTATGTTTTTGTCTGTTGTGGAGGAATTTGTAATAATTATTTATTTAGTAATTTATTTACTAAGAAGTTAGATAATTAATATGATAAGGGATGGGCATGAATACATTAAAATGTATTTTAAAATAAAATACCAAATACCTCAATTTTACATGTATCAAAATAAACTGCAAAATACTTTTACAAGGGAGCATGAAATTTCTTTGCAAACCCTTTATCAATAGGCCTGTTCAATTAATCCCTTCATCATTAAAACACTTAGTGAAGTAAACAATGTTTGACAGCATTTCTCTGAGCAAGTTAAAGTCAGCCTCTCTGCCATCTCATTCACCTCTACTCCTGTACTTGAGGAGGTATTCATAAACGTTTGTTTCTCTTTGATGTTTGTATACATTTTGAACAAAGCAATACGTCTTGTAAAAAAACGGAGTATGGCTTATTTATACGTTCTGAGGATGTGCAGAAAATACATTTTATTCACGTCCAGAAGACGGACACGACACCATTTCAGTGATGGAACGTGTTGCAAGGACACCTTTCCAACGGTTATCGAATGTTTAAATGTTTGCTGGGACACTATTTTCAGTGATAGTTGATTTGCTCCCAAATATATCCCTGCCAATTGTCTGTTATTTTCTTTATGTGTGTTCCATAGTTTCCATTCAAGCATTGACCACCTTCTTGATGAATTTTCTGTTCTGATCTCAAGCCTATGCAAATAACTGAGAAAGCACCAATCTGAGGAGACATTTTATGACGCCATCTTGTAGACTTATTAAAAAGTATTTTAAAAATACAAAAATTCAAGACACTAAAGCATTTTGATACAAAATAATAGCCCATTTTCATAAACCCCATCAAATACAAATTAGAAAATACCATTTTGTATTTGAAATGCGTATTTGAAATACATGTATCATAAATACTGCCCATTCCTGAAGATAAGTAGTATTCAGACTTGCTTGTTCATTCTTTATTTAATGTTGTTCAGACATTGGAGCACTTCAAGATTTTTTTTTAGTATATAATAATAATAATAATAATAATAATAATAATAATAATAATAATAATTAATAGTAATGTTATAATTATTAAATGATGAGAAAATTATCATTGAAATTGTTAATAATAATAATAATAATAATAATAATAATAACAGCAGCAACAACAACAACAACAACAACAGCATTTCTTCTTCTTCTTCTTCTTCTTCTCCTTCTTCTTCTTCTTCTTCTTCTTCTTATTATTATTATCATCATCATCATCATTATTATTTTATTATTATTATTATGACTATTATTATTATTATTATTATTATTATTATTATTATTATTATTATTATTATTATTATTATTATTATCATCATTATTATTAATAATAATACCATGAACAATAATGATAATTATATGTTTATTTAATAATAATAATAATAATAATAATAATAATAATAATAATAATAATAATAATAATAATAATAATAATAATAATGATGCATAAAACATATCTGGTTATTTTTGTAAAAATACTGGAGGATATACAAACTAATACAACCACTAATAATAGTAGTGGTATTAGTAGTAACAACAACAACAACAACAACAACAACAACAACAACAACAACAATAATAATAATAATAATAATAATAATAATTCATTATTAACTTATATTTTGTTAAAATAATGTTTTGCAAAGCAATTTGAATGTATAATTACAACTATGAATACTTCTTCCAACAATAATAATAATAATAATTAAGATCAAATTCAATAATGTTTTATGTGTCCCTTTCAGTCACACAGTTATATTTGATGGGCCATTTTCTAAACACACGATGGCATGAAATTGTACTGAAGGGGACGAGATGTCTCACACACTGACACACTTTACACCTCTCTCCTCTAATCATTAGCAATGTGTCAAAGAGGCAAAAGTAAAAAATGTGAAAAGATTTAATTGGTTTTCTTGTTTTGTAATCTTGTTGAGTAACCTTTGACACATACTTTGTGTCAAGCGTTCACAAAACAGCGCTTTATGAATTGACAAACACAAACAGGTACGCCAGGACCACTTCAAGCATAATTTGCTCATTTCCCAGTGATTAATCTTTGATTCATTTGCCGGGTCACAATGATTAAGATCCGCAATGATTATCTTATCATAGCACAAAATCTTTAATCAAAAACGGCTGCCTTGTTTTTGTCGGAACTGCAAATGAGTTTTGATTCATTTGAGATAAACCTGCGGGTTAATTTGTTGCTTCATGAAGAGTAATTGATTTCAGCTTGCTGCATTCCGTTCATTCACTTTGATTCTCCGCGTTGCTCTTAATGGCTTTAAAATCACTGATAATTGAACGAATTTAGACGGGATAGTGTAAGATCTTTATCCTCCTGCAAATCACGTGAAGTTGAATGTTTGTCATAGTTTTAATCAGCATTGATTAAGTGGCTGAAATAAAGCGTTTTCCATTTTCTCGCTCTTTATTGGCCAATGTCACTTTGCTTGTCACAATGGAGACAGTTTTGATTGTTCGTTAAACATGCATGCCGTATTTCTGCTCTACGCACAATCATTTTAAATTGCACGTTGGCATTAAAGAGATTCCAGTGCGAGTGAGTGTGTGATTATTGTTATTGATGTAGTGAAAAACTTGCACCTGCATGTAAAAATAAACATAAATGCATTGTGTTTTTAAAAGTACTGGTCTTGATGTATTCGTGAGTTTTGTTTAATTATAAATGTATGGCTGTATGTATGTATGCTTATTTGATGCTAGCTATTTTTTCATCATTCATACACTACCTGACAAAAGCCTTGTTGCCTATTAACGTTTTAGGAACAACAAATAGTAACTTGACTTCTAGTTGATCATTTGCTATCAGAAGTGGCTTATATGAAAGGCAAAGGCCTCAAGATTATGCTTATTTTATTAAAACTGAATATGATCGGTCTATATATAATATGAAAAGGTCTGACTTTGCTTAGACAAAAGTCTTGTCACTTAACATAAATAATGTACATTATAGAATAAAGTCATGGTGCAGTGGAGAAATAATTAACATTGTGGATGACTCCCATGAGCTTGGAGGACTGCATCCATACATCTCTGCAATGACTCAAATGAAAAATACTGGAATAGCAATAGTTCTTGCGGGACTCCTAGAGTTCATAGTCTGTTTGGATTCATCTTCAATGCTTCCTCCTTTATCTTACCCCAGACATGCTCAATAATGTTCATATCTAGTGACTGGGCTGGCCAATCCTGGAGCACCTTGACCTTCTTTGCTTTCAGGAACTATGATGTGGAGCATTGAGCATGTCTGGGGTAAAATGGAGGAGGAGGCATTAAAGTTGAATCCAAAGAATCTTGATGAAGTCTGGGAGTCCTGCAGGAACGCTTTCTTTGCCATTCCAGATGACTTTATTAATCAGTTATTTGAATCTTTGTAGAGATGTATTGAAAATCTATTTAAAAACATGATCATATTTTATTTTGGTAAAATAAGCGTAATCTAGAGGCCTTTGCCTTTCATAAAAGCCCCTTCTGATACCAAATGATCAACTAGAAGTCAACTTATTATTTGTTGTGCCAAAAACTTGGATAGGATACAGGACTTTTGTCAGGTAGAGTACAGTATGTACAAATCAGGGACTTTATATAAAGAATAAACATTGCGTAAAACCCATAACAGTACATTTTTATCTTTGACAGAATTGAAACAATAGTTTTTCCCTCAGAAATGTATTTTTTTGCACTTTTTACACGCCCTTATGTATTTCTAAATATTTATGAGATTTTGTATTTATTTATTTATTTATTTATTGTTTACCGAAAACAAAACATATTTTGAAGAATGTTGGAAGCCGGTAGCCATTCACTTCTAGAGTCAATTGTTATCACATTTCAACATTCAACAGAACAAAGCAACTCTGTTTTCAACAGAATAAAGCAACTCAAATAACTCTGGTAGAAGTAAATCGAATGTTGACCGAGTTTTCAGTTTTGGGTGAACTGAGCCTTTCATCTTTGTGAATCTGACAGGAACATGTTGAACTCACCAACATTGGACATCTCAGATACGCTGGCCACGTAGGTGTCCTTGGCGAACTTTGGCTCGTTGTCATTGATGTCATGGATTTTGATGATGAATTCGGAGGCCCTCTCCAGATCCTGTCCAGAGGTTTTGTTGACGGCTTTAGCGCTCAGAGTGTACGACGCTTTCTCTTCCCTGTCAAGCCTCCTGGTGGCATGAATATCGCCTGAGTTCTCATCAATCTCGAAAACAGTTCCAGCTCCTTCTCCGGTGAGGACGTACTTCACATTTCCATCTTCCGTGTCCATGTCTGAGTGAAGCTTTAAAAAGAGCAAAGAGAGTTTTGCTGGAATTAACAGTTCCAGAATTAAGTGTTTTCCTAGCGCGACTGGCAAATTGTGCGCAAATATGCTTAGTCTGTCAGGGAAAAATGTTCCTAAACCTTGTGCAAAGGGAAACAGAAATTAAACCATTTGCTAAACACAGTTTAAGCCCTTTCTGGCCCAAGATTCTTGAGCAATGTTTTTTAAATGAGTCATGAATATGTGAATATGAATGTGAATTTGCTCAAAGGCTCCACTTGGTTTAATTTTCTTTCTTTGGAAATTTCACAGCAGTGTCAGTAATAATTTCAGAATTTCAGAAAGCTCTGTGTTTGCCGTGGTTAACGACATATGGCAGATATCTCAGAAAACTTGTGAATTGACTCCTTTACCTTCACACTGTAGTCACAATTACAGCAAATGCTCCTTCAGAGCAGAACATCCACCTGGATGTAAACATTTACATGACAGCATATTTATAATGGGTTTCATTTGATCTGTTCAGGAACTTGTGTATAAGGTGAAGATAATGTAATACGTTTAGAATGCAATCAATATGTTGAAGTTGTGCTTGATTTGAATGAAACTTACAGTAGTAGAGTAGCGACATTGAAACTGGACCTGTTTTGCAAATGGAATGTATCTAACAGAAGCAGTGTTATGGAGGCAACGGATGGTTGCTTTCTTCTAAAATAGTTCTGACCCAAGTCAGAATGCTGTTCTTGAGCAATGTTTTTAAATGAGGCATGAATATGTGAATATCAATGGGAATCTGCTCAAAGCTCTACTTGGTGAAAGTTTCCTTTTTTTTTCATTTTTTAGATTATTATCTACAGTGGTTTTAGCAGAAGTTACATGTAGTTAGATAATAAAGTCAGAATTATTAGCCCCTCTGTTTATTTTCCCACCGATTTCTGTTTAACGGAGAGATTTCTTTCAACACATTTCAAAACATAATAGTTTTAATAACTCATTTCTAATAACTGATTTATTTTATCTTTGTCATGATGACAGTAAATAATATTTTGCTAGATATCTTTCAAGATTCTAGTATTCAGCTTAAAGTGACATTTAAAGGCTTAACTAGGTTATTTAGGTTAACTAGGCAGGAGTTACAAATAAGCAAATAAGACTTTCTCTAGAAGAAAATAAAAAATTATATCAGACATGAAAATTTCCTTGCTGTGTTAAACATCATTTGGGAAATATTAAAAAAATAAATATATAAATAAATAAATAAAATAAGGGGGGGGGGGGGGTCTTATAATTCTGACTTATATATGTACCTCAATGTAAAAATCTACATATTTATTTATACTGTAAAAACCGCTGGGATCCGCACAATTTCCACATGGTGTCTTTACACAAATTTATTAAGTTATATTAATCATTTGTTTTAACACATCTATATGGATTAAACATAAAGCAATTAAGTTGTCCCTAAAAATCAAGAATTGTGTAGAATTTGAACAAGCACCAAAAGACATTTTTGAGTGTATACAGACTGAATTATTACCCCCCCTCCCTTTTATTTATATATATATATATATATATATATATATATATATATATATATATATATATATATATATATATATATATATATATATATATATATATATATTTTATACCCCCACAAAACAAATTGTTTTGTTTAACAAATCCATATATATATATATATATATATATATATATATATATATATATATATATATATATATATATATATATATATATAAACGTAGTTAAGCCTTTAAATGTCACTTTAAGCTGTATAGAAGTGTCTTTAAGCTGTATAGAAGTGTCTTGAAAAATATCCAGTAAAATATTATTTACTGTCGTCATGATAAAGATAAAATAAACAGAAATTAGGGGAAAAAATAACAGGGGGGTTAATAATTCAGGGGGGCTAATAATTCTGACTTCATCTGTATTTGCACATCTTATTTACTACATGGCTCTCTGGAATGCTTAATTCTGATTGGTCAGTTACTATATTCAAGGTATTTTATTCCAACCCACGCTTATTCTGATACGTACCCCTATATACATTTCTGGAGGGCGCCAAATGCGTCCCAGGAGCTACGTTCTTTTGCAGTTTTTTGTTTTTGTTTTCAAGAATCTGCCAAAGGCCCCTGTGTATGTTTTTTTGAGATCTCAAATTTCTCTCGCAAGTGCCATTCGTGCCTGCTCTTCTAACGTAAATCCAGAGACTGCTGTTGACTGACTAACTGACTCACTGACTGACCGACCGATATCCCCTCCCACCCGCTTCCCTAAACCCTACCGACAGTGTTTTACACAGCACCAATAGACCAGAGCCCACCCACTTCCATAAATCCAACCGGCATTGTTTTGAAAAGCAATCCAGAAAAAGAAAAGCTCTTGTGGCAGCCTGATTTAACCACATTTTCAGACTACACCACATTATCTCCCTATTATTTACTTGTATATTTTATTTTTTTGGATTTTGTTTTTGTCTTAAATGCTTTTTGAAACTGTTATTTGCTGAACTCGAACCCCGTTGTCACGGTTAACTCCACTCTGCATCTCAAATACTCCGACCTATTCAAAGAGCCACTGGACAAACTGGCAACAGTGGACAAAATGTCTATACAGAGGTAAAGGAATGGTATCATACCATCGCATAGTGTATGTGTTTAAGACAAAATGCAGCCATAGGTACTTCTGGCTACATAATTCGAGATCTCTAGAAATGTATATAGGGCTACGTTTTCAGAATGAGCCTACGTTGTGTTATTCCCAGATAACAACTGCTGAAACTAATATCTCAGGCTCATCCATGTACTTCAAATCATATTGACCATTAGTAATATACATATAAATGCTTAACTGTCAATTAGATATATGCAACACCAGCAATAATTGGTCTTTTTCTATTTGACAGCAAACACAGAACACTGAACGGCGATCTAGTCATTATCTGCAATAGCCCAGAACTTGCAGAAAGCTCAGTGTTTGCCATGCTTGACAGCATATGGCAGATATTCAAAAAACTGTCAATAGACCCCTGTACCTTCAAACTGTGGAAGAAAGATATGACCTGTTTTTGTTCAGAACAGTCACAATTACAGAAAATGCTCCTTCAGAGCAGAACTTTCATTTTACACCTGTCTCTTAGCAACAAGAGGAAGCCCGGCAGCCTCTCCATTTGATTGCGGCTCCTCTCTTCCTGATTAGGGTTTTACCAGAAGAGGCCAGTCAAACAGCTCTGGACCAAATATCCAATCAGCACACGTGCCGTCAAATCTTCCATATTTAATAAATGATCAATCAACACCTGGGGGAAGGTGCGGAAACACTCGCTGTTTTTGTAAGCAGCAAATAAAGCGAAACTGAGAGATGTCTTCCGGTACAAGAGAAGCATGCTGAGTATTACACCCTACAATTTCATAATCTGTCCACTTACGCCTAAACGTACACTATAATTAGAACCGATTTCTAAGGCTTTTCTAACCACTGTTATCAGAATGCAGATAATTTGACACGCAACAATTAAAAGCTCGATTTGGAGGTTGCGTCATCGTGGAACAAGTGTTCCTGTCCGTCCTGAAACTGAATTAGGGATCCATTACACGCACAATTGCATTAACAGCAAACTGTTTGGAGAAAAGGCTATCGTTTCTTTAGTAGATTGTTGTCCTGGCATAGGTGATTATAGGGGGGAAATCTGCGTAAATGTGATTTTGGGTATTGTTTACAACAGTTGCGGGAAGGCGCATGTTATTTTGTTATGCTAAATCCTCCCATGGCAGTTTTTCAAAATCCTAAACCTTATCATTTAAAACCTTAAAAACCTTAAACGTTTGAGGTTGTTTTGACCTGAAAGTCATTCATTTAGAATTTTAATAAATAAATAAGGGTGGCATGGTGGCTCAGTGGTTACCGTTGTCACCTCACAGCAAAAAGGTTCAGGTCCTGTCTGAGCCAGTTGGCCTTCTGTGTGGAGTTTGCATGTTCTCCTCGTACTAGTGTGTCCACTGCGTAAAACATATGCTGGATAAGTTGGTGGTTCATTCCACTGTGGCTACCCCAGATTAATAAAGGGACTAAGCCGAAAAGAAAATTAATGAATAAATGAATGAATGAATAAAAAAAAAAATCTATGGCCAATATATATATATATATATATATATATATATATATATATATATATATATATATATATATATATATATATATATATATATATATTATTTATTTATTCATTTTATTCTTAGGAATGCTGAAATTGTTATTAAATGGTGGGTTCCACACAATTGATTCGTGGTAGAGAACAAATAAGTAACTTGTTTATACTCTTCCTTGTGTACTGTTTAAATTGACTACCCTTTTGTTATGTTTGTGTTTTTGCCCCATTGGCTTCCATTATAACCAATTGTTTTTTATTGCAAACCCATGACACCAAATATTCATGAATTCTTGATTGTTGGCGTTTCTCTCTGTTTTGAAGAGGTTAAACTTATCATTTTTACTGTTGATCATCAGTTGGTAGCCTTAACCTTTTAGATAGCCCTGAAGTTCTATGGAGTAAAACAACAATTGTTACTGTGAGTGCATAAATACACTTACTGGGACCGATTTTGACAATCCAGGTGCATGGTCCAATCCACTTTTGCTATTTTAAGGACGGAAAAATTGCTTTGCTGTGGTGCATGGTCTAACAGGAATGAGCTTATTCTCTTAATGAGTTATAAGTGTGTTTTGAGAATAAACCAATCAGAGTCTCATCTCCCATTCCCTTTAAGAGTCAGTTGCGTCGCAACATAGAGCATTTGCTATTTACATTGAGGACTTGGTAAGTGGAAAAACTGAACACTTCACTAGTGAACAAAAAAACTGTAAAACAGAGCATCTGCAGCGCGAGAATGAGCCTCCTCATTCATTACTTTTACTTTCACTCTAATGGATAGGGAAACGTGTTGTACGCACAGATATCCATTAGCCTATACATAATTAATCTTGTTTATTAAGCGCAAAGATTTGTTTTAAAACTATTTCTAAATTCAGTTTTGATTTCCAGCAAACGAATAAATGAACAATAATATCGAAGTGTGGTCAAAAAACTGAGTTATATACAAATACGAATGCTATGCCTCATATGGTCTAAAACCTGACAGGTGGGCAAATCTAAGCTTGTTTTTAATAAAACAAATATAAATATGCATATAATAAATAATACTGCTAATAATAATCACATTATACAAATTGTCACTGAAAACTGAACTGAAAAATTCTTATTATTCTTAATATTGTGCAGTCTATTATAATTACTCAAAATTGCAATGTGCCAGCAATGCGCCCTAACACGCCTCCTTTTTTAGTCCAGAATGCCTATGGGCGCACATATGAGCGCAATGCATTTGCTATTTAAACAGCATGCTGCAAAATGTCAAAAGGACTCTTGCGCCGAGCTGAAACTAGCAAACAACAATTCTGTCACGCCTCGCGCAGCATTGCACTGGGTGTATGATAGGGCCCACTATGTTTAGTATGCTGCAATTTTTTTTATTTATTTTTTCCCTCAAACATAAGTAATAAGCGATAAATGTTCAAGATAAGTGCACAAAGCTCTCTCACACACTCGCATAACACCCTCCAACCGTCCTGAATATTCTACATAATTCCATCCAGAAACTAAGCTAAAAGTAATAAATAGTAAATTTACCTCTTTTAAACAAGGAAAACCAAAAATAATCAAAAATGCATGACTATATAGGGTGTCATGGAATTGCAATCAAAAAGTGCCATTATAATGGAAGTCAATGGGGCAAAAACAGCCACAAACTAAATGAAAGGGTAGTCAATTTGACCAGTGTATTGTTGAATTTTTGAAAAGTTTCAAAACATTTTCCCAAAATATTTGCAGAAATAAGATTTGTCGCCAAAAATCATTCCATTTACTGAAACACAGAGAATGTTATGGCCAAATTAATACCTAAAATCAACCCAACAGGACATAAGGGCTAAAGGCCCATTTCCATTGAGCAGTACAATATGAGTCGGTATGAGTCACCTTTTTTAGGCTTGCATTTCCACTGCCAAAGGGTACCGATGTTTAAGTTGATGTCATTCTCACTTGTGGATAAGTCAAATATGTTAAAGCTCTATGGGTCGTTCAGATATCGTATGAGAAGCACTCTTACACACCAGATACTTTATACACACACATATATACACATACATTACTAACCTTTCTATGAACATGATTTTATTATAAATGCAAATCAATGATGGGAAATTGCCTTCTTTAATATCTGTGAGTATATAAAATAAATAAATAAATGCAACTAATATGAAAACAAACAGACCCTTACAGTCTCCAATATGTTACCAATTACAGAAAAACTACACACAGCTTACATACTCTCAGAAAAAAAAGTACAATGAGGGTACAATTTTGTTCCTAGAGGGAACAAAATATATAATTGTACCGTTAAAGGTCCCAAATTGGTCCTTAGGGTACACTTTCAGTCTCCAATATGTTACCAATTACAGAAAAATTACACACAGCTTACATTTGGTCCTTATTTAGGTAAAAAAACAAAAACAAAAAAAAAAAAACAACACAAAACATAGCCCACAGTCAGAGCAAACCTCTCATCTGTATCTTTAATTGGTCACACTTTACAATAAGGTTCATTAGTTAATGTTAAGTAATGCATTTACTAACCTGAACAAACACTGAACAATACATTTACTACTGTTTTTATTCATGCTATTAAACGTTAGTTAGTGAAAATACAGTAGTTTATTGTTAGTTCATGTTAACTCATGGTGCAATGTTAACAAGCATGGACTTAAATGTTAATAATGCATTAGTAAATGTTCAAATATGATTAATAAATGCTGTACATGTGTTGTTCATGATTAGTTCATGTTAGTAAAGGCATTAACTAATGAACCTTATTGTAAAGTGTTACCAAGGCAATGATAGTTAAACATGGCAGTTTGTTCATCTCTTAGGTTGCTGAAAGAATCATTTGCTCCTTTGTTTTTTTCGGCTTCTCCTTTGTTTTTTTGGGCTTCACTGTGGTGTTACTTCGTTTCTGAAAAAAGATCGGATGTGAGAAGCTCTTTAATAATCATGCGCATGTTATTATTATCAGCTTAAGAAGTTAATTATTTCAAATATAGATGTGCACATGAGCTTTGTGGAAAAAGTGAAACCACTCACACTTCTTGACGGTCTCGTAAAACAACAACGGGACACGGACGATGTTGTTCTTCTTGGCCTTATGGCTGTTCATCAAGAAAACAACAAGGTTTGTTTGAGCTCGGGTGGACCATGGCTTGTTATTTTATGTATATATTATTATGATGTAATGTCTTGGCTGTCTGTATAAAAATGGCACTTGCTTTGTTTTTTTCATGTTCTTTGCTTGTGCTAGTAAGGCTTCTCAGCAAACCAGTAGCATTCAACTGTACGTCTTGCTCTGCCTTTTGGTACCCTTTTGTTGTGCTAGGTATCCTTTCGAAAGGCTACTAAAAAAGTGGTACAATACGGTTAGCTTTTTGGTTCATTTTGAAAGTGGAAATGGCCATAAAAGCGTACCAAACTGTACCATATCGTACCACTCAGTGGAAACAAGCCCTAAGTATCTTATTTTTACAAACTTTAGTGGATTTAACATAAAACAATTAAGTTATCCCTTAAATAAGCTCAAGAATTGTGTTGTTTCTTCACATTTCAAGTAAGTAGCTTGAACAAACAGCAAACATCTTCTTTTTTTTTTTTTTTTTTTGAGTGTACATAAAAGAACAGCGAATTCACCCTCAAGTTGGTACAAACTCTTAGTTATCTTTTTCAATAGACCACACAAGGCATACTGCACTGGCCGCTCTTTTCCATCCAATTAGTCCCTAAAGTGTCTAAAGCTTCTGAAAAGATTCAAGAGTACTGTTAAGGCACCATAAAAGTAGCACAGATGACTAGTGCACTGTATTCTACATCTTCTGAAGTCACACAAAAGCTTCATGTGAAGAACAAACTGCATTTTGTAGAATTTCACAGACTTTTTTTTTCTCTCTTCCAGTGAGAGCTTCAGCGAGGAGGACTGAATTATTCCACAAACTGATCATCTTCATATCTCTCATAAACATGGCAAGAAGAGCAAGGGCACATTTTTCAGGGAGTAAATAACTAAGTTTTGTTCTATTCCTTAGACTGAAAATGCCAAATCTTATTATATTTAGCCTTTTCTAAAGCTGGAATCCCATTTATTAACATTTTATTTATTTATTTATTTATTTATTTATTTATTGTAATTATAGGGGAAGATTGGCCACTTGTTTATTTTTAATAATTAGTTTTTCTTTTCTTTTCTTTTTTTGTTTGAAGTGACTTGAGGATGCAGAATGACGACTTCTTAGATTTCATTAGTGGTAAATATCTCTTAATGTTAAAATACTAAGTTCATAATTGCATTTTTATTTTTAAATGTCACAATTTTGTTTTATTTATTTTTTTTTTTTTCTCTCAGCTAAAAGCTTTTTCATTACAATGTTTGCTTATTGAGGTTTCCTGGCCTCCCCAGTGACTTTCCAATTCCCATCAGCTTTAGCAGATGAATCAGATACTGTTTACACATTTTTATGTTTGTTGTAGGCTAAACCATATACATAAACATGAAACATGAAACACAGAGGCAAATTCTGTGTTTATATATATATATATATATATATATATATATATATATATATATATATATATATATATATATATATATATATATATATATATATATATATATATATATTGCTTGAATTTATTTGTATTATCTTTCAATTTCTAAATGTTTGGTGACTAAAATATTTTTACAAATTTATGTTTAATAAATCTGTTTTGTTTAAATGCACTAAAAATATATTGCCTATATCCTCTGAGAAATTGAAAAAAAATATTATTTTTCAGAATGGGGTGTCCTCAGTTATGCTGAGCACTGTATCTCTTGTTTACCTTATGCTAGTTGCAAGTGTGCTATTCCTCATGTGATCTACACTGCTTGTTCAAACTGTTTATTTAAAATGAGCTGAAACAACACAAATCTTCAGTTTTTTGGGATAACTTAACTATTTTTTTTACAAATTTAAGTGGACTGAACACAAAACAATTGAGTAAGGCATTGTGTGGAACATTTTTTACAGTGTACTGTAGTAGTCCATCACAGTACAAAACCAGAATAACCCATTGTTTTATATCTAAGACAATACTGTAATTGGTTAGCACTGTCGCCTTACAGCAAGAAGGTCATTGGTTCGAATCCTGCATGGGTTAGTTGGCATTTCTGTGTGGAGTTTGCATGTTCTCCCTTTGTTTGCGTGGGTTCCGGGTGCTCCGATTTATTTAGTGTATGTGTGTGAATGAGTGTGTATGGGTGTTTCTTAGTACTGGGTTGCAGCTGGAAAGGCATCTGCTGCGTACTGTAAAACATATGCTGGATAAGTTGGAGGTTCATTCCGCTGTGGAAACTACTTATGAATAAAGGGACTAAGCCCAAGGAAAATGAATGAATGACAATACAGTAATTTTATATGACATATTGAATGCTGGACTACAATTATTTCTGCAGTATTCACAGTATTTGTTTTCACCTCGTTCAAGTGTATCTGTCCTGTTTATAGATAGACTTATCTTATAGCGTGTCAGAATCGTCTGTCTCGAGGTGACACACGTAACACAAGTTTGATTAGTTTTGTGAACCTCCATCTCAGAGTTGGTTCACACTCTATTGATCGTGCAGGTCCTCTGGGATTATTCTGTCACCGCTGACACACACAGAGAGAAGAGAAACACACACCGCTCGCTCACAAAAAAAAAAACACATAATCTGATACCAGCATTACGTCAGCCCATATCAGTTATCCATATTTGCAGCATAACAGCACAGTTTCAATTACAGTAATTGTCGATGACACTTCAGATCTGTGAAGAAGTAATCTGAAATATCTTTGAAATATGTACAAAACAACTGTTGGGCAACATGTGACAGCATCAACATGTGCAAACCCAGATGGTAGAGATACACACATTTTTCACACTGTTCGTGCTATTAAAAAACCCTCTGCTTTTTTTTCCTGATTAAATCCAATGAATGTTGAAGAGCCTGTACTTGACATATGACGAATGTACAGTATTAACAGATACCCAAAGTATCCTCACCGGCCACTTTATTAGGTACACCTGTCTAACTGCTCATTTTTCAAATTTCTAATCAGCCAATCACATGGCAGCAACTAAATGCATTTAGGCTTGTAGACATGGTCAAGTAGATCTGCTGCAGCTCAAACCGAGCATCAGAATAGGAAGAAAGGTGACTTTGAACATGGCATGGTTTTTGGTGCCAGGCATGGATGTGCAGATGAAAAATCTGCAGCAACTGCATGATGTTGTCATGTCAATATGAACCAAAATATCTGATGAATATTTCAAGTATCGTATTGAATATATAGCACGAAGGATTAAGGCAGTTCTGAAGGCAAAAGGTGATCCAACTCGGTACTAGTAAGGTGCACCTAATAAAGTGACCGGTATTTATATGTACAGTAATTGGATTATAGTTATGGAATGGTGGTTGGAAGTCACAAAGTTATGTCAAAGTCTTTTAGTAAATGAAAGACAAGTTCCCATTTCATTCTGAACTCCTAAATATTTATTATGCAGTCCAGGGTTTCTGTGGAAGCATCAAATATGGCTGTCTGATTTGACTGAAATGCTGCAACGGACATTAAATTTGCAGTGCATCCTGCGGTTGTTATGACATGGCGATGGCTAAACTCATGAATATTAATCAAGCCGTGCTGACGTTGCTTGGTAACCTCTCTAGACTGCCCAGTCATGCAAATAATTAATATTCATGAGACAAACCTTCACCATAGTCATGCATGTCTCATAATTGATATTTTTTGTGTTTGAGTACTGGCTTTTGATACTCAACATTAGACTGTACTTGTGTTGAACAAGGATGCGTAAAATTAATCAAAAGTAACAGTTAAGAATTTACAAAAGATTTTTAATTTGAATATTCATCAAAGAATGCCGAACCAGATCTATTGAGGCGTTTAAAATGTTTTCTGCATTGATAAATCAGGATTGATATTTATTTATTTATTTTTTTTTTCCCAGAGCACAAAATTTAATTTGAATAATTTCTGAAGGATTGTGTTACATTAAGATTTGCTGAAAATTACAACAATAATACATTGGTACCTATTATACACCGAGTGCATTAGGGCACTAGACATGCATGGTGTGATCTGTTGCTATTTTTTTAGACCAGCACAACCCTAATTTTCATGTTTTTGCACCATATTGTTTAAATAGCAAATCCATTTGCACCACTTTGTGAACTCATGGGTGTGCTGGTCTATAAAGGAGGTGTGTTAAGATGCATTGTTGGCACATTGCTATTTTAAATAACTGAAATAGACTGTGCCATTGACCAACTTAAAGCTGGTGCACATTGCACGTTAGTTATGCGCCTATGCAGGTTTATACACACAGGATGTACAGCAATACACTTAAATCTTTATAAATGGAAAATAATAATAATAATAAAAATAATAATAATAATATCAACTTGATAAAATGTCAACTTGCATTTGTTTAATGTTATTATTATTATCAGTATTATTTATTTTATGCATGTTTATATTTGTTTTAATAAAAACAAGTTTAGATTTGTCCACCTGTCAGGTTTTGGAGACGTATGCACCACCATATGGGGCATAAGAATAGGATGTGTGTTTGTATATAACTCAGTTTTTTACCACACTTCGACATTATTGTTAATTTATTCGTTTTCTGGAAACTATAACTGAATTTAGAAATAGTTTTGAAACAGATCTTTGCGCTTAATAAACTATATTAAATATGTAGGCTAATAGATGTCTTCAGTGGAGTGAGTACAACACCGCTTCCTTATTCACAAAAGTAAAGGAGTAAATAGTAAAAGTAAAGTAAAGAGAAAATGAAGAGGGTAAATGGAGGAGGCACATTCTTTATACTCGCACTGCAGATGGTCTGTTTAGTTGTTTTCTTGCTAGTGAAGTGTTCAGTTTTTTTCACTTACAAAGTTCTGCCATGTAAATAGCAAATGCACCATGACCCGATGCAACTGACTCTAAAAGGGAATGGGAGATGAGACTCTGATTGGTTTTATGCACACTATCTCTAAAACACACCCATAACTCATTAAGAAAGTAAGCACACTCCTGTTAGACCATGCACCACGGCGAAGTGCGTATTTTTTCATCCTTATAATAGCAAAACTGGGTTCGTACAAATAAACACAATACACATATAGAAATTGGATAGATGGGGAAAAAATGCAAATTACATAAAGTATATATGCAACATATATTAAAAAAATATATATATATTAAAAAAAACAAACATTTTTGTAACCATTATTCTAAAAAATATAGATATATAAAAAAATATATATATAATATATAATATATATATATATATATATATATATATATATATATATATATATATATATATATATATATATATATATATATATATATATATATATATATATATACAATTATTATAATAACTCAGCATAGAAACGTTGTCTGGCTTGGTAGTGCTGTGGCAACAGTGTTAACTACTAGGCCACCTAGCCACCATAAATTGCTAATATAATTGAATGTATTTATAATTACAGTGGTTGAATACAATATATAATATATTTTATATGTGAAATCCAAATGTGAACTTGTATGTCACATATAATTTGCATATTATAATATATATATATATATATATATATATATATATATATATATTATAATATGCAATATTATATATATATATATATATATATATACACACACAAACACATATATATATATACATCTTTTTTATGTGCAAAAAGCAGCCATTGTAAATTGTAATACTGTTATGCTTTATTTCTGAATTAAAATCAGAAAAAAAAAAGTGTTGCTTTGGTACGTTAGATGAGTGCAGATGCAGTGCCATATGTTTTTGTGTCATTTCTTTTTCTTGTGACATTGTGTTTGGTTTGTGCTGTCATTCATATGTGAATAGCAGATACCGCAGACTCTGTCGCTGTAGGGGGTTTTGTGGGTCAGTGGATATATGCACACTTCAGATGACGACACTTCTGTTTTTCTTTGTGCAGGGGCATAAAAGACACCTTTAACTGCTGGAAAAAATAGGTGTTGAAACTGCAGGGAATTACAATACACAACAGGACTGCACTTTGGTTGAGTGGGCTTTTACTGTATGTCAATATACAGTTGAATTCACAATTATTTGCCCTCCTGTTCACAATTATTCACAAACAATTTATTTATTTATTTTTCACAGTATTTCCTATAATATTTTTTTTCTTATGGAGAAAGTCTTTTATTTTAATTCAGATGTTACATTTTCTTTAAGGTCAAAATTATGTTGATAGTCTACAGAACAAACTATATTTATACAATGACTTGCCTAATTACCCTAACTGGCATATTTAACTTAATTAACCTGGTTAAGCCTTTGAATGTCACTTTAAGCTGTGTACTAGTATCTTGGAAAATAACTATCATATATCATGATGATGATGATGACGAAGAATAAAAAAATCAGTTATTAGAAATGAGTTATTAAAACTATTATGTTTAGAAATGTGTTGAAAACATCTTATTTTCATAAAAAAATATATAAAACAGTATTACTTTTATATAAAACAGAAATACTATAAAATATTATTATGTCATGTTCAGTGTTTTTAATATTGTCTACAGTGTCACACAATCCTTTGTAAATATTTATAATATGTTGATTTGGTGCTTATGTAACATGTTTTTACCCCTTTCATTATGTTGGAAAGTTTAGTTGTTCTGCTTAATATCTTAAAACTCTAATGCATTTTTCACAATATTTCCAACATCAACAAACTTTTACAGTGGAAAAAGAAAAAAAAGAAAAAATCTTAAAACAATTTTAGATAGGGAGAAGAATGAGAAAAAATTAACTACAACAAATCAAGAAAACTTTTTTTTTTTGGTCTTATTTTAAATATAAAGTCGAGTAATGTTTATTATTAGGAGTATTATTATTTTAAATAATAATAATAATAATACTTATAATATCTGTAATAATAATAATAATAATAATAATAATAATAATAATAATATAATATTGTTTTATTATTATTATTTATTTATTTATTTATTTATTTATTTATTTATTTTATTAGATCTGGAAAAACGTTGACGATAAACTCTAACGAAAAGCATCCAGGTGTGTACAAGCCTTTAGACAACTTTCTTCACATGTCTGCATCTCCTCTTCTAAGATAAATACTTGACATTTTTGTGCGGATCTTAAATTTATGGACAGTTGATAAGACAAGACACAATCTAAATGACCAAATGCGGTTCAAAATCGTTAGCACATTTTAGTTCTGGGACACACCAAGCTGTCAGCCATTGGGCTTTGTTGGTCTGTCGGCCACTGTTGGTGGCCTAGTTGGTTTAGTGTGTTCTAAACGCTGCTTTGTTTGCACTTTGCAACAACAATAAGAACAGAGAAAACAGATACTGCCCCTGCAGTAAGGAATGGCACATCCTCCTTTATCTGTCAGCTTTCGTCCATTGGTTGAGTTCACGCACAGCTTTTTGGTCCAGACAGAACCAGATGTGAGCCAACATGAGGCTACAACACAGTTTGGGCTTCATCTGTGCTAGTTGTTTGGCGTCAGCTTGATGTGTACTGGCCCATATGATTTTTTGTAAACGTTGCATGTCTATGGTTTTGTCATTGATTATATTATTACAATGCAGACCAGACACCACAGCGCAATAATACATATTCAAAAACATAACATAGCTTTATGACATCTGCCTTTGTCTCTCAAGTGTCCTGGAATTGATGTCTACAAAGCCTGTGTTTTAATCAACCTCCTGCAACATGATGACAAAGCCTCAATGTTTACAGTCGCTGACAAGAATGACAAAAAAGTCCAAATAAATAAATTCAGGATCCGTCAGCCACGGCGAGCAAAGGGGGGAATGTCTCTGCTTTCAGCTCCAAGCCAGTAATCTATGCAAACATTAGCATGCGAGTCATTAGCATGTGGTTAATGAAATGTTTGTGCGCTCTATCTCACGGGTCCACATTCTCCTGAGTGACGGAGCGAGTGAGGGACACAGCATGCAGGAAAGCCAAAGGAGATATAAATAACTCCAGATAAGATCTAATTATTTTCAACATATTTACAGCCAGCGACTCTAAACCCAAGTGCGATGGGGGTTGAACCAATTTTTTGGAGGAAATGACTTCTCAAGATGCATCTATTTTGTTTTATTTTCTGATGGAAATGTCAAGTGTGTGTGTGTGTGGATGTATGTGAGTGTGTGCGTGCATATGTGCGATTCTATTTGTATTATTAAAAAAAATAACAACGAAGCATCTACTATGAGGTGCTATGTAGGATCAAAATTCACTTATCAGCACATACATAAAACACAAGCATCACCTATAAATCACTCACATATACACCTAGTTAAGTTATTTTAAATTATTATTAAAATTCGGAAATCGGCTGCACGGTGGCGCAGTGGGTAGCACGTTCGCCTCACAGCAAGAAGGTCGCTGGTTCGAGCCTTGGCTGGGTCAGTTGGCGTTCCTGTGTGGAGTTTGGGTACTCCGGTTTCCCCCACAAGTTCAAAGACATGTGGTATAGGTGAATTGGGTAAGCTAAATTTACCATAGTGTATAAGTGCGAATGAGGGTGTATAGATGTTTCCCAGTGATGGGTTGCAGCTGGAAGGGCATCCACTGCATAAAAAATATGCTGGATAAGTTGGCGGTTCATTCCGCTGTGGTGACCCCAGAATAATAAAGGGACTAAGGGTGCTTTCACACCTGTGAATCGAATCAGTTGTTCCGAAACAGAGATTACAATTGTTACATTGTTGCTCTTTGCTCTTGGAACGGTTCGCTTTCACATTGCAAAGTTTCTAATCGGACCAAAAGAGCTAAAACAAGTCACGTGCGAGTAAACTCTCCTCACATTGGTCAGTGTCAGGGTTTATTTTGCAGCGTCCCGCTCAGCTGTCAGGAGAGGTGGTGGTTTGGTGGTGATTGACAGGGTGCACGCGCGTGACGTGTCTGAGGAGAGACGCGATGGGGAGGGGTGAGGGTGCGCAACGTAGCCTATTTGAGGACTGGGAGGGAGACGCAAGATTACCGGGAGATCATCACTCGTTTGCGGGCATCCGGAGACTCGCGAAACTTCCCGCCCTACTCATAATTCTCTCTTCATATAGCCGTATGCCTATTACATATCCATAAAACACTGTGATATAACCGCGCTCGGATCGGATCGCTTTCTCACTGCAATCGAACCGCTCCAGGGTTCGTTTCAATCGAGCCGAGACCACCTCACTCAAGCAATCTCGGAGCGATTACTTTGACGCGGAACAGAGCGCGATTGCCCTGTTCACATATGCCAAACAAACCGCGCTAACTGGGTAAACGAGATACGTTCCGAAACAAAAGTGTAGGTGTGAAAGCACCCTAAGCCGAAAAGGAAAATGAATGTTTGTAAAGCAATTGGTTTATTAAATATACGGTTGCATAATTAATAATTATGAATAAACCATTTTTGTTAAAAAAAAAATTAATATATTTTGTTATTTTATTGATGTCACTACTTGTCAGAAAACATGCTAATTAGCTAATACTTATAAATATTTTAATTGCATAATAAAGCTCATAATTTGCTGGAGCATTATCTTAATCTATTTCCATTATTCAACAGATATTCCTACATTAATCACATTATTTTTATTTCATAAGCTTTGCAATAACCCAATTAATGATCTCATTCATTTACCAACCCAAGCTCATTCTGAAAACATAGTCCCGCAGATGTTTCTGGAGGCTGTGAATTATGTAGCCGGAGGTAAGTATGGCTGCATTTTATTTTTTAAGTGAACGATACGGGGCGGTATGACGGCGTTCCATTTTGCGCTTACCGACTGACCACTTATCGGCTTTCCCACCGCAACCACAGTTTGTCTAGTTAGCTCGTCGTGTACGTTAGCGGACTTGAGATGCAAAGAGGAGCTGGCCATGACAACGATGACCGGGTTCGAGTCCGGGGAAGACCGGTTCCAGAAATCAGGTAAGACAAAAACAGAATCCAAAAAATAAAGTGAACAAGTTCATAACAGGCTGAGAATGTGGTAAAATCCGAAAATGTGGTAAAAATCAGACAAAGGCTATTCATTTTCTGGACGGCTTTTGTAAATTGTTGGTTTGGTTTAGGGAAGTAAGCGGGTGGGTGGGTCAATTTGTAAAATTGGTTGGGTTCAGGGAAGAAGGAGGGTGAGTCAGCTGATTGGGACTCCATACTGCTCAGTGAATGTGACATTAAACTGAGAATTGTTAAAAATCCCTGGATGTCCTTCAAAAAAGGGTAGGGTTTAACCTGGCCAAATTTGCCCACTGGCCTCTGTCCAACATGGCCTCATAACCATCCCCATATAATTGAATATATCACTCTGTCTCCACCAATCAGTTGGCGTGTGTGATGTGCCCAATATGGCCACCGTCACATTATCCAGATGGATGATGCACACTGGTGGTGGATGAGAAGAGCCCCCCAAAAAAGTGTGTAAACTGAGTTGAGTGTCCAGAAAAGTGCTGTATAAATTAAAGGAATTATTATTATTATTATTATTATTATTATTATTATTATTATTATTATTATTAATTAAATATTGTTTAATGATCTATGCTAAGCTAAGCTAAAATTTCTCCCGCCAGACCTGGAGATCAGCTGGATGGTTTTAAAAATGGTAAATGTTTTTTTTTTTTTTTTTTTTTTTGTATTATTGCCTTGTTGTATCCGGTCTGCATTGTATTAATGTATTAAATCAAAACAATAGATATGCAGCCTTTAAAAAAATGAACATAATCAGGATTTAAGTCAATTGGAAACTTCTAATCACTGTTCGTAAGCGCTGATAGTGAACAAGGTTTCAGAAATGAATAATGAGAAAATTGCACAGCCTCTCAAACATTTGCCACGGTTCAAGGCAGAGTTAACATTTAAAGCAGACAGAAAGGCATGACAGATGACATCAGCCACAGTCTGAAATCTACCCTTGCGCAACCTTGATGTTTTTAAATCAGCGTCTGAAGGCCTCTACGTCATATGTCACTGTATGCTACACTTATCATGCATTATAGTTGGGGAGCGCCATGTAATTCTCTGTCTTTCCTTTCAGAACAAAGCTCGGCATAGCTCCAAAGAGCATTTTCTGGAGAAAAAAGAAAAGAAACAGAGGGACTTTCATGTGAGTCGCAACCAGAGGAAGCCGATATGAAGATGTAGATTCCATTTTCATCTCCGCTACGTATAAAATCCCTTGACAGCACCATAATTAGTCTCTCTATGTCCTTTATTGTGGAGAAATCCTTCAGCGCTGCCATGGCCCACACAGACGTGAGTTTGAAATCCATAAAAAGACATCTGAGACAAAGACATGCAATGAAAGCAGACAACCGCATAAAGCCAATACAAACCCCAGCTTCTCTGGGCTAATTGGTATTTGTCAGACGAGCGTCTACGCGTGTTTAAAGGGTATACATAAAAACATTGCATTAATCTCCGAGGTAAACACTGGCTTGAATGACAACAGCGAGCTTCATTAGGTCATTAGTTTGATGTGGACTGTGGTCCGGTTTGAAATTCCCTGCAGGATTGAAGGTGATGTGTGAAAGATGTTTTTGGCTCCGCTTTAGCAAGGGCGTAATGCGTCTCATAACTACCTGTCTCGTTCTATAAAGTGCTGCGGGTGAGTCTTTAGTTGGAGTGTATTATTTTAGCAATTGGAAAGCAAGAAATGTTCACTAAAGCTGATGTGCAGAAAGTAGAGAGCTGGAATAAACACTAATGTTGTTTGGAAAGAAATAATTTTGAAGTCTAAGCACTTATTAAGTTACTTTATTAACATAACATTCACTGTTTTGTCTAAAAATAAAGCATTAAAAAAAAAAAAAAAAGAATGTGCCACAAGGGCTGTGTGTTTTTCTTCTTGCAAAGAGCAAACAAATGCAGCCAGACCTGTAAATTGCTAAATGGTCCATGAGGATAAGGGTTTAGATCAACAAACAGAACATTATCACAATAAATCAAGCAGGTCAATTTTTTTTTTTTTTGCATTAGAATTCAAAGTAAAGACATTTTGTAAACGTTCTACAATATATGCACTGTTAGACTTAGCACTGCAAAAGCACCCAGTAAAGTACTACATACATTCTTTACAGTTCTGTTTTATGCACTGCTTTGTGGGTCATTTTAAAACTTTTACACTAACTTAGCTCACATTGAGAATTTGCAGAATTCTACTTTAATCAAAGTTATTGTACTGTAATGCTAAGTAATGCAAAGTAATCATACTGTAGTTGAAATCAAATATGAGATAGTTAATGAATAAAAATAGTCACTTTTGTACTGCTAGTGTATAATAGAAATAAATTACAGTGAAGGTACTGTAAAAATTGCTATACCATAAAATTTAAATGTGGTAAAGGGCATTTTACCGTAAAAAAATAAAATAAAAAAAAATAATAAATAAATAAATTAATAAAGTTGCAGTAAGGCTATTTCACTCTATAAAAAAAAAAAAAAAAAAAATGAAAGTGTGGTTAGACCCTGCTACTGTAAAATACAAGTTACTGTAAATGGGTAGTTGCGATAATTTACTGGCAACAATGCTTGCCAGTAAGTTACCGCAAAAACACAATAAAATGTCTAATGGCATGGGCTTGTTTAAGATTCTGAAATTATGATAAATTTGGATAAAAAATGTCACAGTTTCACAGTGTTGTAATTACTACTCTGAAATATGTTTTGGTACATATGTGTTGGTAAAAAAAAAACATTTCTCCCCTTTGAAACATAAAATATTTTGGAACAGTAAACATGTCAGGTTAAATAATTCAAACAAAACATTGGCTTTTGCTATTTTTATTAGTTTCAAAAATAGATATACACACACATATATATAGTCAGAATTATTCCCCTCTTTGATTTTCTTTTTCTTTTTAATATTTTTTTTGTTTTCTGAAGAAAGTCTTATGTGTTTTATTTTGGCTATAATAAAAGTAGTTAAAAAAATAAATTAAAAAATTAAGGTCAAAATTATTGGCCCCTTTAGGCATTTTGTTTTTTTTCTACAGCGCAAACTTTGTTATACAATAACTTGCCTAATTACCCTAACCCGCCTAAGTAACCTAATTAACCTAGTTAAGACTTTAAATGTCACTTTAAGCTGTATAGAAGTGTCTTGAAAAATATCTAGTAAAATATTCTGTCATCATGGCAAAGATAAAATAAATCAGTTATTATGGATGAGTTAATAAAACTTTTAGGTTTAGAAATGTATTAAAAAAATATTCTCTCTCTTCTAAACAGAAATTGGGGAACAGAAATAAACAGGGGGGCTAATAATTCAGGGAGGCTATATATATATATATATATATATATATATATATATATATATATATATATATATATATATATATATATATATATATATATATATAAATGCTAAATGATTGGTACTGATCAGGTCTGTAGCATGCTTGGATGTAGGTATATTAGTGAATTTCTTTTTTTAATTTATTTATTTATTTATTTTTTTTTTTAATATAATGTTTGCTGAATCATGGGCTTACCAGTAGCTTTTAATATGTATATAAGTGTACCAAAACAAAAACAAATAAGTATATTTACCTTAGGAAAGGTATAAAAGAACATTAAAACCTTGAAACCGGTTACCATCCCATGACAGTACATATAAACTCTGTAAACTTTATTTATGATTGGTTACTTAGCATACTAAGCATTTCTGAGAACGTTTTGACTACATTGTTCTCAATATTCAGACTTATTTAACCCTTAGATTCCAGATTTTCACATTTCAAAGTAGTATATCAGCCATGTTTTGTCACATAGAAATTATTATTATAAGAATAGATTTATTATCTACTTTTTAGTTCTTTCTTAAAATCTAATACCCACAGTAATATAATATCTCATTTCGCAGGGTGTGGCTGATTGTAATGGAAAAATAAGACAAAAACATTTTCTTTGTAGAGTTAAATGAAGATGATGCTTCACAAGAACATTTAATCTAACCAAAAAAGGTTAAGGTTGAATTTGCTCTGTTAGTTCTTTACACAGTTTTGGACAAAATAAGATCTCATATCATGCAGATGTACAACTGATATTGCTACAGGCACCTTAGTAACTTGCCTAATTGATTGTATTCTCATTTAGTTATATATTTATTTCTTTTCCAACAGGTCTATATCACAATACACCAGATGTTTCGTTTCCACAGTGTAGCCAATGTTTTCCAATTGGCTGCTCACTGGAAGACTCAGGGTGTCCTAATTACTGCCAACTCTTAAAAAATAATAATAATAATACAAAGCACCTCTGAGCCTCTAGAGATGAACTAAAGATGTTTCAGAATAAGGCCATGTGGCGGCCTTTCTCAGTGACTCATGAAAAATATGAGCGATTTGATCCGGCCTCATAGATCCTGACTCAACCCTAACCACAATCCCTCTGTTCATTTGAAATGCACTACAGGGAGAGTGTGGCATGGCAGTGAATACTGATCGCCCGCTCATTTGCTCTGGGAGCACTTTTTGGCACAACACCGTGCTCTCTGTGGCACCGGCAATCCTGAACAGATACCCTTTGTTTATTGGCAGGAACATGTCTCCGGCGTGAGGTTGCCTAAATAATCCCTGCCAGTCAAAAATCCCAAAAGTGGCGAGCCAACCCGTAGGTTTATACTAAACGTGCCAGTATTAAATGTAGTTTGTTTTTTTCATTATTTTTGAAGGATGTTCTTGATTATAATGAGCTGACAGTTGAATATGAAGACAGCACAAACTTTCAAATTTATTAGGCCATTTATTATATATTTTTTATTTTCTTTTTAAGTATTTCCCAAACATTTTTTTTCCTTTATTTATTCTTGTTTGTTTTATTTTGGCAAGAGTAAAAGCTGTTTTACATAAAAAAATAAATAAATAATACAATTATTGATAGTCTACAGAAAAAGCCATCATTATACAATGCCTTACTACCCTAACATAATTAACCTAGCTAAACCTTTAAATGTCACTTCAAGCTGAAAACTAGCATCTAGAAAAAAAAATATCTAGTCAAATATTATGTTCTGTCATCATGGCAAAGATAAAAGAAATCAGTTATTATAACTATTATGTTGAGAAATGTGTTGAAAAAAACTTCTTTCAGTTAAACATTATGGGGAAATATACAGGGGGCTGATAATTCAGGAGGGCTAGTAATTATGATGATGGAAGCTGTCTTCGGTGACGAGTTTGATGAGTGATTGTCCAGTGTCGGCAGGAGGATTTCCTCTTAAGGACACCAACAACAGACACTAAGTCATAAACACATAATTAAAAGAGCAAGCTCCTGATTGGTTAATGCAGAATAAATGACAGCAAAAGTTCAAATTTCCCAACTCCAGCGATTTTCCCAATTCTGTATAAACTGTATAAATATAATATCTGACAATGTATGATGTACAAACATTTTTGAATGATCACTTATTTTATAATTTCAAATGTCTAAATAAACATTTTTACCATAGTGAACCATTAATTCGCCCATATTTTGCCATTTTTTTTGTGTATATAGTAAATTTGACATGATATAGACACACTAGATAAATAATAACAAATTGTATTATAAACAGATACCATTTAGATTTAGATCCATTGAACATTCATTTTATTTTCTTTTTTAAGAGATTTATTTAGCCTTATATATACACACACACACGCACACACACACATAGCCCCTGTTTATTTTCCTCCTAATTTATGTTTAATGTAGAGACATTTTTTTTCAACACACTTCTAATTATAATAGTTTTAATAAATCATTTCTAATAACTGAATTATTTTATTTTTGCCATGATGACAGTATATATACAGTTTAAAGTGACATTTAAAGGCTTAACTAGGTTAATTAGGTTAACCAGGCAGGTTAGGGTAATTAGGCAAGTCATTGTATATATAGCTTAAAGTGGCTAATAATTTTGTCCTTAAAATGGTGTTTAAAAAAATAAAAACAGCTTTTATTATAGCCAAAATACTACAAATTTCTTAGAAGAAAAAATATTAACAGACACACTGTGAAAATTTCCTTGCTCTGTCGTCATTTGGGAAATATTTTTTTTAAAAATGGGGGGCTAATAATTCCGACTTCAACTGTTTATATCAAAATAAATCAAGCTAAATTGATTCTGTCAGAATATTGTCAAAATTCCTTCAAGTTTAATTATTTTGTTATTAGTAATTATTTGTAATTTTTTGTAATTAGATGCCAAATTGATTAAATTATATGGTAGTATATTATAACATTTTCTGATGATTATAATATATGATCACCTGATTTCTATCTATTGTTTAACCTTCTTAAACAATGATAACCAAATACTAATAGAATAATTCAATTTTATTCTTTGCAAGCTAAATTAACACGCACAGAAATAAAGCGACGTTTACATTTCGGAGTCATTAATTGCCAGACCCCTGTGCAATCTGTCGGACAGTATGATGGATGCATCTTCTAGACTCAGTGCCATGTCTTCAACAGTAGTGATATTTTCAACAGTACGGAGAGTGCGTGCACAACCACCCCCCGCCACATGACCGATCCACCGCGATAAGTTTTCGCCAAACAAGTAATCCAATACATCTTTTGTCCAGTTTTTAGTCTGAAATTCACAAAGAAAATGTAAAACACTGTAGCTTTTCAGTTATTGTAAACCTTTGATCAAACTTTTATCGTCATTCGAAAACACCATTTTTACTTTAGCCTTATGTAGCTAAAAATAAATACACCATCATTACATCATCCCCAAGGAAAGTAATTAAAAGGATTATTCTAATGCACAGATTGCGCTCTTATTCCCGTACCAAATTTAGTCATTCTTATTCCTGCAGTATGATAAGCAGTCTTATTTTTGTATATATTATTGCTAGTTTTTTTATTTATTTTGTTTTATTTTATTGCTTGTGGCCCATTAATTTCCCCATATTTTGTCTCTTTAGTTTTTCTTTAACATGTGGACATGAAAACGAAATAACAAAGGGTATTCGTACTTCCCATTCCCAAGAGCATGTCTCAGTCATGATGTTTCCTGACTAATCCCTGTCAGTCAAAATTCACAAACCAACCCGTAGGTTTACACCAAGCGTGCCAGTATTGAATGTATGTGCTTTTTTTTGAAGGATGTTCTTGATTATAATGAGCTGACAGTTGAATATGAAGTAAAGACAGCACCGATTTATCCTCGGCCTTGCTTTCATTTGCCTTTGCTAATTCGCGTAGCACAAAATTAGCCTTTGACTCGGAGCAGCTTTAGGAATTAAATCCCCTGCACACACACAGAGGGATTGTCAGCCGAGCACAGGAGAAATCATTGACAATTCTTGTCAGGTCGGTAGTGAACACTTGCTTAGTACTGCAGAGAGGAGATTGTGAAAATGAGAGCCCGGGCCCAGAACGGATACAGAATAATTATGTTTTTTTTTTTTTTTCCCTCCCCACTTTCTTTCTTTGTGTATCACTCTGAGTAGTCACATTCAAGTTGACTAACTCGACACAAACGCTATGGTGAAATCTGGCTCTCGCCGTCTCGCCCCACTCTGGTCACCCTTCTTTATGGTTTTGCTGCTCTGCAATAATCATAAGGCCATGCAGTTCGCTCAATCGTTTTTTTATGCTAGTTTATTTTTTCCTGCTGTCACTCGTGGAGGTTTACAACAGATTTGATCGCATGCAGACTCTCTGAGGAGTTGAAAAGCGCATGAACTCAGACTCAGCAGAGCTCTCTCTCTCTCTCTTCTAATCTCCTCTGCTGGCTGTGGACTCCGCTGGTTCATTTGAGTGGATAAGGACACGCACTGCAACTACTTAGATAGCTGGAGGTTCCTGTGAGGCCTGACTTTGCTGTGACAGAACATGGGGGAAAAAATAATAATAATAAAACATCTGCAGGATCTTTATCAGGTTTTTTTTTTTTTTTTAATCTGTTCAGCATGTTTTTTTTTTTCCTCCAGATATGAGTGCATTATGTTTGCGTAAAAAAAAAAAAAAAAAAAAAAAAAAAAAAAAATATATATATATATATATATATATATATATATATATATATATATATATATATATATATATATATATATATTGCATTTAATAAGAAGAGAATGTATATTTTTAAATATGTTTTTTTATTTTTTTTAATGAAGCATAATACACATAAATGGTTAATAATACACATTGGTGACAATACTAGAAATACATAAGAAATAAAGAAAAATAGAAAAAAATAATATTTATAATTATATATTTTTTGATGATGATGATGAAGATGTTGATGATGATGAAACTTAAATAATAAGATTAAATAGCTTTAAAGATTAAATTAAATAGACTCAATTAGAAAGAAAATCCTAAATGAAAACAGTATATAAATTGTCATATAGATGAAGAATAAATAAACTAAATACAATAAACTAAACATATAAAATGGATCTGCAAGTGTTTGATATAATTTTCACAATAAATTTATTAGTAGCATGAATATCCACTTGTCACATTTAAGACAAAGTGAACGATTTACTTTGTTAATACGTCTCACCCCATGTTTCTGTTAATTTTCTGAATGAAAGTAATTGGAGTTTTCAGATTGGTGGGCCTGAGAGGTGCTTTTTCAACTCGTTACCTGATTGGCTCATTGGGTTTTATCCATATTGCGTTACTGATTCTGTGATCAAGTCTAGTCTGTGGTCTGTTAACAAATGCCGCAAATGTGAAATTTAAAGCTACACTTTTTCTTTTACCAGGCTTTCTTGATTCCATTTTTGTGCAATACCCCTTGAAAATGATTTTAATGACTTCCAGTTTAGCTAATCTAATATAATAAAATAGAAAACAAATAAATTAATTAATTATTAATAATAATATTAATAATGATAATAATAATAAATAAATAAATTAATAATTAATAAACAAAATAAAAATGTGGTGTTTCATATATTTATGTTGTATGATTTATTGTTAATAGTACTATTTAATACTAAATATATTACTTTTTAAACCATAAAATATTAATGGAATATTCAGTAAATAAAATTTAGTTAATTAAAAAAATAAGTAAGAAAAACAAGTAAAAAGGGAAAGCAAAATTGAACAGATTGTACAGTATGAATGATTTTTAATAAAGTAATGACAAGGTTCAATTCTGGAATTAAAGATAGAATAAAATAATGAAGGATAAGTGTACTTAAAACATCTTTCCTTCTAGTTTGTGAAACCATGTGAGAAAATAGCAGTTTGTTTAATCTCAGTATTACTGATACTGTAGGCAAAAATGCTTGTGGCTAAATTCCTGTGGCTAAATTTCCATCAGATGGATGCTTTATTATTTCATGAGGCCGTGGGAGAGGGATTTGTGGTCACATGATGATGACAAAATGACTCATGTAATATGTCTGGATTACATTAATACTACACACATTCCTGCTGAAGAACTTCATGTACTTTTTTTTTTCTACAAACAGCCTCAATTTTCACACTGATTTAGTGAGAAATCCCAAACCAAATGCTACATGTTAACATTTAATATGTAGAATTCCCATTCTGCATCACGCAATTAGTTGACACTTGCAGTCGTGCTACAACTGTCAGATTAACGCAGGCGAGTTTCCCCGCTATCACTTTATGATGAGGTTTTCCACGCTCAGATGAGTTTATAATCCTGACAAGTCCTAATGAACCTGCGCTACATATTTAAACATTTTAATGTGAGTGATCACTCTTTGCCTTTTCGTTATTACCTCCTGCAAAAATGTTTTATTTTTTTTCTCTTGTTGTCTTGATAAATCCAGGCACTACAGTTTTTTTGTGCACCTTTTAATCTTGAGATTTTGGGATTTGAGGTTTTCTTTTATATCTAAAGGATGAAACACATTCTAAATGTGCTGTTTAAAGTATAAATTAATCAAAAGTAACAATATTGATTTTGTTATCTCACATTGCCAGTTTTGTGGTGAAAAATTAATCTGTGCATGTCATTAAGAAAAAAAGTGTGCCCTTGTAATCTAAAATTGATATCTGAACATGTGCTTTCTGTTTTTATTTTCAGTTATATTCTCTGATTAAGTGATTTTAATGTATTGGGCGTGGCTAACACACTTAACCACGCCCCTCCAACTGTCAGTTTTGACATAATAGTAAATAGGTGTCTGTTAGGTTGTAATAACTCTTCTCAAAAACCCTTTTCCTGATCTTTCTTAATGAAATGCTTACTTTGCTACATCCAATCTGCTCGCAGCAAAGAAAAAACAGGCCAAGCCAACTGTTTTCTCATTTAATATTCTGTTTCTCTAGGAACTGCGTCACAATACAAAACAAATAAATAAATAAATGGCTGCAGCTTCTGGTTCATGTGAACTTTAAGGCTGTATTTACACTGCAGATCTTGATGGTCAGTTCCGATTTTGTGATTGTATCTGATTATTTTGCTGACCTGCTTTTATCATCTTTTAAAAAGTGACTCGTATCCGATTGTCTGTTTTACGCAGCAACAGCAAAGGCGCAGTGACCAGGAAAAAAAAAAAAGAGTGTGCGCTGACTGACAGCTGATAATAAAAAAGCCCTCTTTTCTCCATCCAGGGTTTAAGTTTTTTATTATTATTAATTTTCACAGGTTCTTTTACTATTTTTTTTTTTGACAGAAACGTTTTTATTTTGTCATCTTGTTTTGATCTAGACATTTTTTTTAAACCAGTAGGCATCTTAATATAATGTCTATGGCGTGATTTATGCATGTGACATATACCACAGTTTTACAATAGTTTATATTGGTTGTGATGTTGATTTCTTTTTCTCTCTCTTTTTTAAGTCCTTGTGTATAGGATTTATGGTTTGGGACTCTGCTGAAGTCTGTTCCAAAATGAAAGCATTAGAGTTGACATCCTTTTAATGCATTGACAGGTGAAAATCCCATCTACCTGCTTACACTGAGACACAAGGGCACAGATCCGATTCATATCGGATAAACTTCCACATATAAACAAGGCCTGAATCTGATTTGAGTAAACGAAAATCCATGTGTTTTTTTTCTGCTTACACGCATGTAGGCCATATCCGATCTGTGCCACATGGGAGAAAAAAAATCATAATTGAGTCACTTGAATCATGCAGTGTCAATGCAGCCAACGTGTTAATTAATTTACACCTTATCATGTGTTTATTAATTAATTTTAATTAATATACCAATTTTTTAAAGACTGCTTTATCAAAATTATCTATATGTTTTTAGGTTTTTTTTTTGTTTTGTTTCTGAGACAGTGTTTGTCTTGTTCTTCCCGCAAATATCTTAAAATTTTCCAATCAAAAAGCAATTTGTAGACAAGTAGAATTATTCTACAAAAATAATTTGTATATTTTGTTTTCAGAAATATGAAAATTTTTTTTTTTTTTTTTTTCCCTTAAATCAAGGAACAGATCTTTGCCAATGGGGTAAATCAATATTAAAATTCAATATAATTTTTTTTTTTTTTAATCATCCCATTGACATACTTTTGCTCAATTAATTTAATAAATGTATTCTCACTCTTTATAACTTATATCTGATAACAAAGGTAATATATTTTTTGTCTTGAAAAAGATTTAAAACTTATATTATATTACTGATATTTGGACTAGAAACAAAAACTTTATGTAGAAAAGCATATTAATTAAGTAATTAATTAATTAATTTATTTATTTATTTATTAGTATTGATATTAGTATTTATTTATTTATTAATTAACAAATTTATTCATTTCTTTGTTTATTTATTTATTTATTCATGGAGTGTAAATATCTACTTGAGCATCACTTTTAGCAGTGTTTCTCAACCACGTTCCCTGAGGACCACCAGCACTGCATGTTTTGGATGTCTCTTTTGTCTGTCACACCCATTACAGGTCCCTCAGTCTCTGCTAATGAGAAGATGATCTGAATCAGGTGTGTTTGGTTAAGAAGACATGGAACATGTGCAGAGCTGGTGGTCCTCCAGGACTATGGTTGAGAAACACTGACTTATAGCACATGCACCAATCAATAATTTGAAGGTTTTTACCCAGGAATATGTCCATACATAATCTGCCTGATTATATACATACCGTTTTATTATTTTATCATAAGAAATTGAGAAAACGGGAGCAATCCCAAGCCTACAGCTTGACTTTTTCTGGTTGTTTGCAATGTTTTCTAAATTATAGCATGATTAAAATAGAAGTGGTTGCCAATTAGAGTTTTTTTTGTGTGTGTGTGTGTGTGTGTGTGTGTGTGTGTGTGTGTGTGTGTGTGTGTGTGTGTGTGTGTTTGAATTTAATCAAACTATTTTTATTTATTTATTTATTTTTTTTAAGTGATGTGTTTTAATCAATGAACTGTGGACATATAGTTATATTTTAGCCCTATTCACCTGCAGTGCAAGCCTTAAAGCACTGAGTATTTATGTGAAGAGGATCAAAAGGGTTAGGTAGACTGAAGACGAGAGCTCACTCGGAAAACAGGGCAGTATGAACAGGTTTATTTGCACAATGCATTATGGGGCTTGGAGAAGGTTAATAGGATTTTGTTCACATCAATAGCGCTGATGGCACGCCATGTGAGCCACTGCCCCCACATCAAACTCATGACACAAAAGCAGCAAATGCATGGCGGGCTTCAGCACTTCTGAGCTTCTTTCTGCACAACAGGGCTTGAGCCGCCTGGATGCTTATAATGACCACCAGATGACCAGAAAAAGTGTTTCTGGACTCTGCGTTTTCTCTCTTTCAGGAAT
Organism: Danio rerio; assembly: GCF_052040795.2. Lineage (NCBI taxonomy): Eukaryota > Metazoa > Chordata > Actinopteri > Cypriniformes > Danionidae > Danio > Danio rerio. Next base: position 42,181,024 of record NC_141032.1, on the reverse strand, counting down.
ATAATGGCCTGTGCTGTTTGAGTCCAAAATGTTTCTAGTTGTGAGCTTGAGTCATTGGCAATTGCGTTTTTGAAACTCCAACTCTTTAATCCTGTTTGCTTTGCATTCAGGCTTCATATTAATTCAAAGCAGGGGCTGTTTTCACATATTGGACGAACTGAATTATGAATTAGAGCACTAATATTGAATCTCATACTTTAATGTTCATCTCACACCCGCAGTGATGGTAGTGTGGAATCATTCAGTGACTTCCAAAGGGTGTTTATGGATATATCTACAGGTGAAGACAGAATTATTAGCCCCCCTTATTTATTATCCCCACCCCCGTATATGTTTTCCCCCAGTTTCCATTTAATAAAAAAATAAAATAAATCAACACATTTCTAAACATAATAATTTTTAATAACTCATTTCTGATAATTAGTTATTAACTGATTGTAAGATAGTATTATTCAGCTTAAAGTGCAATGTAGAGGCTTAACTAATTATGCAAGTCATTATGTAGACAATCAAAAAATATATATATCTTGCATAAAGGGGCTATTAATATTGACCTTAAAATGGTATTAAAAATTTAACTGCTTTTATTTTAGCTGAAATAAAACAAATAAGACTTTATACAGAAGAAAAACATTATAGGAAATACTGTGAAAAATTCCTTGCTCAGAGAAACATGATTTGGGAAGTATATATATATATATATATATATATATATATATATATATATATATATATATATATATATATATATATATATATATATATATATATATATATATATATATAAATGAAGCTACAGCTATAACATAATTAATTACACTTAAAAAATGCCAATCCGGAGTTCGGTCAAAAATTATTATTATTATTTTTTTCTGTTGTTTGTAACAATACTGTTGGGTTTCCCATATTTGACCTAGCATTGGGTTATAACAACCCATTTTTTATTATATATGTTTTTTTTTTTAAGCTAGACCTAGGATCAGGGTTGTCAAACTCCTAGAGCAGTGGTTGTCAATCTTTTTTGTAACACCGTTCAAGTACCCCATAATGACCAGTATTGAAATACAGTAGCGTAGTAGGCCTAAATAAGCAGCTACAGTTTTGCACAGTTCAAAAATGAGGCAGATTAAATTTTATTCATATGAATATTTATTATTGTCAGCCACTTTAAACATAATAAATAGTTTGAACATTAAAACTGTCCTTTGCTTACAGGTAAAAAATAAATAAATAAATAAATGTTTAAATTAAAATTACAAATGTTCTTAAAAAGTAAAAAAAATAAAATAAAAAACTGCTGTGCTTAAAAAAGTATTAACATATAGTAGCTTATTCATAAAAACCTGGAAATGTTTCTTGGGCCTCATAAATATAGGCTATTTGTGATTATATTATATATATATAAAAATGTTTTTGAAAAATGTTGTAATAGATGTAGCTTTAAGACTTATTTGTATATATTTGAAATCTAAGCATTAACTTTAAATATATGATTTTAATTTACATATGTAATTCAGAAATTAGATCTGCTTACTGTATGTATAGGCTTTGTGTGTCAGAAAAGCAAGTCATTAAACCATACCTGTCAACATTGGGATATAAAAATACGGGATACGCCCTCAACAACCGTTACAAATATGGGGAGGAGATTAGCCTCAAATGATAGAATAGATAACAGAAATTAGAAAATTGAAAATAAAATAAAAGGTTTATCCTATTAAAATCAAATTACTGATCACATTGGTGTTATCGTATGCGTCAAAGGGTTAAAAGTGTGTTAATTTTCCTTACTTAAATTAGTCAGCAATTCCTCCGCGTACCACTAGAAGAAACCCTGCGTATCACTAGTGGTATACGTACCACATTTGAGAACTACTGTCCTACAGGTCAAACCCCTGAAAAGTTTAGATCCAACTCTGCTCCAACACATTTACCTCTAGGTTTATAACAAGCCTAAGAGACTCATTTAGTTTGGTCAGGTGTGTTCAATTAGGGTTAAAGCTACGGCCCTGCAGGAGGAACTGTGTTTGACACCCCTAATATAGATGTTTCATGATATAGCTGTCATGTACACAGTAAGAAAAAAAGTGCTTTGACAGAAGTGATGAGTGGGCTGTTGTTTTATTGGAAAAATTCCTTCCATTTTATGGATTATTTCTGGCTCCACGCTGGAAAATAAATCCTCTTTTAGGGCTCGTCGGTGTCAGGGGGCCAGCGGAGGCCTTGGTTGGATAGACATAAATATGGTATCCCACAAGGCTCTGTAAAGGTTTGTGAATTATCTTTATGAGAAGAACCATCAATGGCTTTGATGGCTCCTCACTGGGGCTCTAAGTACCCATCTATTGGACTACACCAGATCTCGTGTGCCAGAAATTGGGGAAAATAGATGGAATGGATGATCAAGTCGCTCCGCAGTGATCTCCCTTAAGCAGCATGTGGGTGTTTCGTTCTCCCTCGCCCTCCTACAGTATTTATGGGAGCCCTGTGTCTTTCTGGCACTTTAATTGGGAACGAGAGTGGACGGTAGATGAGAAGCGGGCCAAAAGCATGCGATTGCTGTCATGCCAGAGAAGCGGAGCAGCCAGGAAAAGAGGGAGAGATAGAGCGCTAGAGAAAAGAGAGAAAGCATCAAAGCTCTGGGAAGGAGGCCAGGACACTGCTGAGTCTGACACTTCCTCAACCGACGGACTCTTCGCAGTCAGCGCTGTTTTGTTGCCTTGTCACGTAAAAGGCAACGCTATGAGGGCGGAATCTCATTCTCGTTTTTGATTGATTTATTGTTTTCTCCTCAACCCACTCTTGCTTGCTCGCCTTTCTGTTGCCATGTGCCTGCGTGTTTCTTTTCTTGCAGCATTCTCTACAAAAACAACCCAGCGTCGTAAGAGATGTCAATCTGTCTGCGCTCACGCTCCTCTCCTCTCAAAGCATCACGTTTACTTGTAGTCGATGATGAAAGACGATGTGTTCGACTTCAAAATTGTCTGCCGATGGGTCTTCGCTTGCACTGATGCTGTAAATTCTGCTGTCTGACACCGTTGGGTTAAAAAAAAAAAACATTCTGATCTGACGCCACACAAGTTGTTTTTGATTTTAACTAGATCTTATTGTGCTATTAGGCCTATCTTTCAACCGCTGGTTTGATTTGTGTCCTGAGTTGATCTAAGCTAAAATACATCCATCGTGTATCAGGTTTTAAAGTAAGACTTTGAATACATCCCACACAATCATTTCGGGTTAGGAACATCAGGATGTGGTCATTAACATAAAGAGGGTTATTATTGCTTTTTGTATCCCACACATCGATTCATTTAATAGCCTACATTCTCATTGATTTTGTCCTAATACATCATTAGTTAGCATGCTGAAAGCATCAGCCGCTAGGCATGAGTTCATTTGATGTTTGTGATTCATGTTCGTAACTGACCCTTAGTGCTTGCTTGTGTTGTGTGTTAATGGTCAGACTGACTGGATTCAGACTCACTGTTTAAGCATCATGTAAGAAACAGCATGAGCATGGGTTTGAGACTTATTTTATTTATATATTTTAAGGGTTCATGCATTCTCTTTAATGAGCTTTCCCTTGCTCAAGTCTTTAAATATGCATATTCCTGAAATTTACTAATTTGTGTTGTGCTTAAAACCCTTAGAAAAAGTGATGTGGTGGTATCATAATATAGATGGAGTGGAATAAATATTGTATCCCTGGGAATCAACCCCAGGACCAACTTCCACTAAGGGGAGGGAATCTACTCAAGCATTTTAAATGCTTATGCAAACATTCATTTTTGTTCTAATAACCTAAAATAGGCTATACAGTGCTCCCTTGTTATTTGCAGGAGTTATGTTCTCAATATTGCCCGAAATAGGCAAAATCCATGAAGTACTAAGCTTTATTTTTTTTTTTTAATTATTATATATGTTTTAAGCAACCCAAGCTTATTCTGAAATTGTAGTCCCGCAGACATTTCTGGAGACCGTGATTTATGTGACCGTAAATACGTATGGCTGCATTTAATTTTTTTAAGCGAACACTACGGGGCGGTGTGACGCCGGTGTGACGCCAAGGACGAGTCAATGGGTAAAACCGTTTGGGTTTAGGGAAGGAGGAGGAGGAGAGTGGGTCGGCCGGTTGGCCCAGTCAATCATTCAGTCAGTCGGACACACGGTCGCTCAACAGCCGCCTCCGGCGGCTTTACACGAGAACAGCAGAGGCGTTTGAGATGCAAAAAAGCATGCACAACTGCCTCTCGCGGTTTCGCGAAAAAAAAATTGCACAAATACAAACCTCCCGGGACATATTTAGCGGCCTCCAGAAATGTGCGCTTGACTAAGTTTCCAGAATGAACCTGGTTGGTTTTGAGGCTGTGAAACCCTTCATTACACACTTTATAAACTTTTCTCAGTCAGACAGAATTTAAACACTCTCAAAGTTCAAACTTTCTTAAAAAAATAGGTCTAGTAATATAAAATAAAGCCAAAGATCAAAACCTGTTGTCAGGCGCAAAAATTCACCACTGTCAACAAAAGGTTCAAAAAGCTTGTGTGGATAATGTTGGCATCCAGCATAATGTTCTTTTTCCTGCTGTCATTGATCCACAAAACCAAAGCACATTCCATCTTTTAGGGGGTCACACACCTGATGCACCGCACACATGAAAATTGGAAGTAACGCAAACTGAAGGCGCACATTTGCATGTCATTTAAAATAATTATTCAGATGGTGATCTGTGGTGCAGCAGAAATACAAACAGTGTCCTCAGTCGTAAACTCAAAAAATAACTCACTGAACGAACTCGATTTAATTGAGAACAGGATTTCCATCCAATAAATTTGTTTAGCACCAACCAAACAAGAAACTATTTACAAAATTAAATGCAATTGAGTTGGTCCAACATTATTATTTTTCAAATAAAAGATTAAATATGTTTGTAAGTTTAAATACGTTTGTATTTTTATTTAACTTAATCTCCGTTACCTTAAACTCTGTCCGTTAACTTAAACTAAAAGTCTGATATTATCATACAAAATGTGTACATTTCAACATTTCTTACTTTTATTTAAAGTTATCCTAAATAAACCTAAAGAGCCATTTTAAGCATATTTCATGAGTTACATGTAAGAGTACTATGAATCAAAGTCATGCTATTTTGATTTATACAACTGTTCTGTGTTGTTTTTGAATCTGTTTTGGCTGTTAGTCGTGTGGTAATCTGCAAATAGCAGCACTCGTCCAGCCTCTTCACCCTTCAACCTTGTGTATTACTCTGCCCACATACAGCAACAAGCAGAGGACACTCTACAGTTTGACATAATGCTGCTGTTGGACAACAAAATTCAGTTTAAGGCTTTCTAGTGAAGAATGTAGTTGTTTAGATTGCAACTACGCAGTTTATTTATAAGGATAGTGCATATTTTAAATATTTATAATTTCAGAGAGACAGCGTGTCGACTGCCATTAGCTTGTCATTGAGCAGACCAAAGATAGTTGATGTTGCTCATCCACAAGATGGCAACAGAGAAAGCATAATAAGTACTTAGAGGAGAAAAACTGCATAATTTGTACCTAATCTGGTAGTGTTTGCTTTGCTTTGCTAAGACTTTTTCTGAGATAATTATTGTGATCTCACGCTTGCAACAAGAAATACTGGGAAATCTTTTTAGACTGATGGCATTTCATGACGTTCAGCCTTATAAATCTTAAAACATCAGCAAAAATCACTTGTTTTGTTATCACTTTAGACATTACGCTAGAGAATCATTCAAATTATAGCTCCAAAGTGAGGTTTGTGAAGTAGCAATGGTTTCTGCTGTTCTGACATCAGCTGCAGATGTGAATGAATGGCGGAAGAAAGTAGTTCCTCATACCAAATGGTTTTTAGACTCTCGTGTTTGATTTTCTTTTCTATACACACGATTATGTCATTGAACTCATAGCAGTGGAATATGGCTGTGTGTTGTCACTGGTGGGACACTATATACAACCATACTCATGTTAGTTTACTCATATGCAGTAGAACTACTATAGTTTTGTATCAGTTTGTTGTAACATTGAGGTTACTGAAAGAACATCATTGTATTATAATCTTGGATCTTTGTCCATAGTCATGCCATGGTACATCCCCTGAGTAAAGATCACTAGATTCACTTTGTACAAAATGATGTGGACACCCAGATCTACACGGTTAATGTTTAAAAAAGCAAAGAAAAAAAAAGTTTTAAAGAGTGACAGCCCATACCTTTCCGACATACTGCTTTCCAGTTCCTGTCCATTCCTCTAAGAGAAAGAAACTATTCCACATCCATCCTCGTTTAGTGCGGTGTAGAGTCCGTCCATCCCGATCCGACGTGCTAATTCCAGGCACCGGACGGATCATTGCGCTGCTCCAGCCCAGCAAGCAGAACAACAGGAGGAAAGTAAGTTGATTGATTATCATTGTATCCGATCACTCCTGGAGAGTCCTTGATAAGAAATCAATTAAGAAACAGAGCTCTGCGTCGAAGATACTGCTGAATGGCAGGGCTGACGAAATGGGGCATCTTATCCTTAATTCTCCTCAATTCTGTCTTCTTGAGGCCTGTGACAGATGGAAAAAAAAAAGATCTTTAAGAGACCATTCCAATGCAGCAACCTAGCTAAATTACCTGCTCTTAAATTTATGTTAGCTGACTAAAAATCGTGTCGGCTAACTAGAAACTTAATCGTTAGTATAGATTGATCACACAAAGACTAAGTGTTTTTTAGCACCCAGCAGTCACTTGGTGGTCTCTAATTGACAAACCTCACAAGGTTGACCATCTATAAACATTTACTCTAATAGATTTGCGCTCTTTCCCAAAACCAAACCAAAACCAATATTTTCTCACTGGCGACCAGTCATATATTGACATTAGGTTACTTCCCCTTCCCTTCATTCTGTGGCACTCTGGGTACCCTTTCTGCATTATTTTATAAGTGGCATCCTCTGATGCTTTTGCTTATTTACATTAAGTGTTCCATTTAAGGGTTGTATCTGTAAAATACGAATCGTGTTATAAACATGCACAATTTCAGAAATAATTTAGAGCACATCTCCCCACACCTACCCTAAACTGACCCACTTCTGAAAAAAAAAAAAAAAAAGACATAAATATGTTGCAGACAAATTAAAGTGGAGACACTTTGCAAAACAAAACAAAAGGCATTGGGTTGCAATCAGTTGCATCAAAGTCCTCTAAACTCATACAATGATGTTATCACTTACTTCCATTCGGCAGAATGAACCGTCAACTTCTCTGGCAATTGTTTCACACAGCAGATGCCCTTCTAGTCACACCCCAACACTGATAGTTCAACCCTCAGTGCTGGAAAACACCCACTTCCACTTATAAACTACAGCCAATTTAGTTTATCAAATTCACCTATACCACATGTCTTTGACAGTGGGGTAAGCCGGTGCACTCGGAGGTAACCCACAAAGGCACAGAGAAAACATGCAAACTCCACATAGAAATGCTTTGTGGTCCAGCTGGGATTTGAACCAGCAACCTTCCTGCTCTCAGGCAACCATGCTAACCACTTAGCCATTGTGCCATTCTCAGTATCATTATGTAAAGAATAATTTATAAACAGTAATCTTCGATTTTAATTGCTGAAAACGATATCTCCCCCCTCGCTGATATCCTCCGATTCACAAGATGCTCCCACATTAGCATGGAGCAATCAGTCACAAAATCAGTAAATAGAATTTGACAGCTGAAGCTGACGTAAAACTTTTTTTTTTTTTTTCAGAGGCAATATTTTAATTTGACAACATAAGAGCTGCATGGTAGATGGAGATGGCGATTTTGTCAATTCCTAGCAGAAATACTTTGTGCTGCCCTAGGAAAGATGGAATTTTCATATCTCTCAAGTAAATTGCAGCTGTTGTAGTATCCGCCTGCAATATCATGTGTTTAATGGCAACTGGCTTGGTTTAGTTCTAGTCGCTGGCTTACATGCTCATAAATGTGTCCATTTTGTAGTGTGAGTAAGTAATGTGTAGCAAATGTATCATGTATGGACATACACCCAAAGGTTTTACTACACCACCACCAGTGTGCAGCATCTACTTGGATAATGCAATGGCAGCCACAGGACAACGGCGTGCTCATCACACACCAGGGGGAGTGGAAAGACAGTGATACAGCCATTTCAGTGGATGGGGATGATTGAGAGGCCATGATGGGTAAGGGCAGATGGAGGGAAATTTGGCCAGGACACCGGGGTTACACCCCTACTCTTTACGAGAAAAGCCATTTTTAATAATCAAAGAGAGTGAAGACTTCAGTTTAACGTTTCATCCAAAAGACAGCTCTCACTGACAGTACAGTATCCCCTTCACTATACTGGGGCATTAGGACTCACACAGACCGCAGATTAAGTGCCCCCTGCTGGCCTCACCAACATCACTTTCAACAGCAACCTAGTTTTCCCATGTGCTCTGCCATTCAGACCAGGCTCAGCCCTGCTTAGCTTCAGTGAGTAACCGGTCTTGAGCTGCAGGGTGATGTGGCTGTAAATAAAATAGTTTTGGTTGTTTAATTTAGAACGGCAAATTATGTTCAGTTGAATTCATGGTCATGTCTATAGTGCTTTTACAATGTAGATAAAGTTCTAGTTAATTGCAACTGGTTCAGTCTAGTTCAGTGTAATGTAAATGTCACTGCTGAAAGCTGAAACACTGAAGAACAAATCCAACAATGCATATTTAATCAATGTGCATTTTGTAATTTAATCATAAAAATGGATGACCCTGCTAATCAAAAAATGACACCAGAGGGTTACCCAGAGCATCATAAACTCTCAGAAATAAAGGTACATGAGCTGTCACTGGGGTGGTATCTTTTCAAAAGGTACAAATTTGTATCTAAAAGGTCCATTTTAAGATGTCAAAAGTATTAGTAGCACTAGTAGTGTTCCTCTTAAAATTTGTAGGTACTAATATATACTTTTGAGGTACCAATATGGACCTATAGGTACAAATGTGTTCATTTTGAAAAGTGACAGCGCGCATACCTTTATCTCTAAGGCATTTACACTGCAGATTTTGATGGTCAATTCTGATTTTGTGACTGTATCAGATTTTATTTATTTTATTTTATTTTTTATGACCTGCTTACATCATCTTTTAAAAGTGACTCGTATCAGATCCGATCGTCTGCATTCCCACAGCACACAACAAAGGCGCAATGACCAGGAAAAAAAGAGCGGGCGCTGACAGCTAACAGCTGACAATTAAAGAGTGTTCGTTTCTCTATTCCTGTATATAATCTGTTCGCAGCTTTTGACAAGCTGTTTTACTATAGTTTATGACAGAAAGGTTCTCATTTGTCCATCTTCTTTTGATAAATAGGATTTTTTAAACCCTTAGGCATCTTAAAATATTGCCAACGGCTTGATTTATGCACGTGATGTAGCTGTGCACTAGTTTTATATTAGTTTATATTGGTTACGTGGCGGACATTGTGCTTTCTCGCTCTCGTTAGCATGCTTAAATACCTGTGCTATATGACAATATAAAAGCTGTTTAAGTCCTCGTGTATGAGATTAAAGGTTTCGGACTTTGCTGAAGGCTGTTCTGAATTGAAATTCAGACTTGACGTCATTCGCTACGGTTTTTAATGACGCGCAACTCATATTGACAGGTGAAAATCCGATCTACCTGCTTACATTGCGGACACGAGAACACAGATCCGATTCACATCGGATAAATTTCCACACATGAGCAAGGCCTGAATCTGATGTAAGTAAATCGGAATCCATGCGATTTGTTCCTGCTTACACGTACATGGGCTATATCCGATCTGTGCCATATGGGAGAAAAAAATCGGAATTGAGTCACCCGAACAGTTCAGTGTAAATGCGGCCTAAGAGTGTAGAGTGAAGAGAACTGACTGGGATTGAGAATGTGTTGACTCGAAGTGTGCCAAAGCCTCTCAACTTCCAACGCTATACCACAAACCAGCATAAAAGAAGGCAGTGGCTCGCCAAAGTGGTCTCTCCTCTAGGACTAGTCCTGATAGGTAATTTGGAGGATGTATGCATAATTTATCGGCTTTTGGAAGTTAATCCTAATAAATCTTTTTTTCCCTCATTTGACAAAAGCCCATTTTCCAGGCGTCTGCTGGAAAAGGCCAGGAAGCCAGGTTAGCCTGACAGGCATTCATTACGGCAAGCGTCTCCAGGGGTCTCGCGAGCAAACGAGGAGCAGATTCATAATGTTGTGGCGTTTTTTGTTTAACGATCTGAATCAAAGAACAGAAAAGAAGGGGAGGCCAGGGGAAAGGGAGGGGAGAAGAAAGAAATAAAACACACACAGTGTCAGTGGGGCCATCTCAACGAACAAAGCGATTCCTTTCTTTGTCTAAGAGCAAATTAGGGCTCTGGTTCTATTTGATGTGACTGAAGCTATGCATGTAAATGAACATTGTCTTGTGAATACGAATCAAATAATTTACTTAATGAGATATGGATGAAGTTAGGAATTATTCACTAGGCGGCTTCGGAGTGCGCAGACTACTGTAATTTGTGGAATCACTGGCTTCGCTAATGCGAGTAATGAATTTTGTCAGCCCCAGCAGAAGAGGCCTTTTGTGGGCCAATCTTCCGTTCAGACATATGTTTCAATGCAGCTCAGGGTGAGCAAGCAGGGCAGAACTTTGACATTCTGAAGGTCCTCATGAATTAAACATGATTTTTTTTTATTTTCACGAGACCAAGCTGAGCCTTTCACATCCGGTATGAATCATACATTGGCACGAACTGAGGCAGTCTGTGTCTATGTAAGGAAAGTGACGCCTACATTTGATTTTTTTTGGAGTAAAGGGTCGTACAGATCATACAGAAGCATGTAATCAGCAGCTGGCATCGAAAAAACCCACTCAAGTCTCTGGCGTGACCTTGGCGGACAGATCCAGATAAATATCCATCTGTCAGTGTCATGGTCCGCAACCGACTTGATTGATTTAACGCTTTCTATGACACGTATTCCATCCGTGGTCTCAGCTCAAGGGCGAACGTGGACAAAAGAGTCATAAAAATGGCTTCTGATTCACGCATGTTTTTAAAAGCTTGATGAAGTCTGAGTGTTCGTGGTTCCCGCTTCTTTCAGGGGACTGATTGATTTATTGGAGCTTTCACTGACAAGACATTTAACTATTAATTGAATCCCATGCATCTCCTCTAAAATTTCCTTGAGGAAATAAAAACAAGTGGCTAGAAAATGTTTGCATTTACTAAGTGTAGAGCTGTAGATTATTCATACTGCTGAAGGCTTTCTCAGGAGAAAAAAAAAACTTTAAGAAGTACAAGGCATTTTTCATTTTAGGATTTCTATATTTTATGTACTTGTTTATATTCCATGTATTTTCTGATGAAGTCTGATGAAATGAATTGCAGTTCAACCCGCGAATGCTGCTGAAGAATTTATGTTCTTGCTCCTTCATAGATAGCTTTTTATTTTCCTCAGATTTGTCTTATTGAAGTATTTTCATTGGGTTCTACTAAAATCCGTCAGAAGAAATAAATAGCTAAAAAAAGTTGTGAATTGGTGACAAACAGTAAAGGAGTATAGATCTATTAAATGTATGTGGAAAGTAGTAGAGATCTGTAGCACTACAGTCTATTTCAGACTTTTTCATAAGAAAAATATAATAAGCAGGAGTCCTTTATCTTTTGTTTATGTGCTTTATATCCTTTTATTGAACGCTTTTTAAAAGTTTACTGGAGTGTGAAAATTAGTTCCCCCGTCATTGAGTTGTTTCATTTAAGCATTATATTTTGTCTCAGACAATTTTCCTGAAATCCCTAACAGCTGCAAAATAGACATGTCTAGCTTTATCTCAAATTCAAAAGAAGCGCATCCAATTTACTCTATACTTTAGTTTTTATTTTAAGCTCAAGAGATACTTTTAATGGTCACACTTACAATAAGGTTTCATTAATTGATGTATTTAATAACATTATCTGGTAGCACTTTATAATTACACACTATGAATCCTCTATTACGCATTAGCAAATAGTTAATTCATTATTTGTTAAGCATTATCTCTACATTAATAGGTGTTAGTAAGAAGTTTATAACTGCTGATAAAAATGCTCTATCTTTGACCCTAAGGCACATGTATAATGTGCTTAATGATTGTTTTCATACGTTGTTAATGATTAATTTTTCATAACCAAATGCAGTATTGCATTATTTACAAACCAAATATCATAATGCATAAGTAAATTATTAATAAACTATTCAAATGAACTTTTATATATCTTATTATTCAGGCATATATTAAAAGTTACTTTGTATGTTAATAAATGCTTTATTAACTCAGCTTCATCCACTAATCCCGGGGATCCCAAACTTTTCAGCCTGTGACCCCCAAAATAACAATACCAGTGACTCGAGACCCCCACTATCCAGGTGGTTATAAATATACAAACCTTGCACTCAACAGCGCACACACACACACTAATAGGCCCAAGTCTAATCTTGGTGTAATTTTGCAGACCTCCACTCGGAGACCATCCTTCATGTTCAGTCATGACCTGCACCTGACGTCATTGCTGTGTCCTAATACAATCTATTCTCCCTAGTAGTCACAATCCAATGGAGAAAAAAAAAAAGTCAAAAGGCTGTTGGCTTTTTATTTACATGTTGTTGTTTTTTTATGTAATTATTAACTACTATTTTATCTTCTGTAGGTTATAGATAAAATATGGTAATTCTAATAGTTTAATACAATTAAATAGACTTTTGGAAATCACCAAGCAACCCCCCATTGTCCCATGATCCCCCCTAAAGCGACGACTATTTATGCTTTGTAAATCCCTTGCAAGTAGTTATTAACTGCTTACTAACACCTAATAATGTAGAGATAATGCTTAACAAATAATTAATTAACTATTTGCTAATGCTCAATAAATTATTCATAGTGTGTAGTTATTATAAAGTGTTACCCAATAATTTTGAACAATACTTGTACATCATACATTCAACATTTACTAATGCATTATTAAAAGTCGAGTTCATGCTTGCCAACATAAATAAATGCATCGTGAGTTAACATGAACTAACAAGCAACTGTATTTCCATTAACTAACGTTAACTAACATGAACAAATATTTAAATAAATGCATTGTTCATTGTTGGTTCATGTTAATAAATGCATTAACTTAACTAATACAACTGTATTGTTGGTGGCACTGTGGCTCAGTGGTTAGCACTGTCACCTCACAGAAAGAAGGTCACTGGTTTTGAGTCCTGGCTGAGCCAGCTGGCATGTCTGTGTGGAGTTTAAGTGTTCTCCCTGTGTTGATGTTCCAGATGCTCCAGTTTCCCCCACAGTCCAAAGACATACGCTACAGGTGAAATAAAGATACTAAATTCGCTGTAGTGTATGAGTGTGAGTATGAATAAATGTGTACGGGAGTTTCTAGGTTGCAGCTGCATCATACATATGCTGGAATAGTTGGCGGTTAATTTCGCTGTTGCGACCTCTGAAATAGAGTGAAATGAATGAATGAATGAACGAACGAACGAACAAACAAACAAACGAACGAATGAACGAACGAACGAACGAACCTTTATTGGAAAGTGTTAGCCTTCTAATAATGCTGGAGACCCGTAGCCATTGGGTTCCATAGTAGGAAAACCTAAATGTTTAGTAGTAAATGACTACTGGTTTCCATTCTTCAAAGTATCATATTTTGCAGTATGTTTAACAGAAAAAAAAGAAACCTGTAATGTTTTGGATCATTTGAAGGTGAATAAATTAACATTTTTAATAAAGTTTTCATTATAGAGCTTGTCAATAAGAGTTTATGGTACCACTTTAGTTGAGATCACAATTGATGGTATTAATAAACCGTTAACCAACACTACTAGCTTAATAAACTACTAATTAGCTGTTTTAGTTAGTAGGCTGGAAGTTGCGTTTAGGTTTTGCCTGGGATTAGGGGATTCAGAATAAGATCATACATTATAACTAATAAACAGTTAATATCTTAATAATGGGTATGTAATAAGCCAGTACTCTGTAAAAATAGTTGGGTTAGAAATACCTCAACATACAATCCAACTATTATAGCACTTTCCCAACTTATTTTAATCCAATGCATTGGGTTATTTTGATCAAATATTATTAGTATTATTTTTTTTCCCATTCTGGTGTTACTATTGCTACTATTACTAGTACTACTATTACTTTTCTGAATCTCAATTTCTTGGGAAAGCCAGAAACTTAAATAAAATCTAGCATATTTATGTTTTTATTCTAGTATTTAAATGCTACAATATAGTTTTTTTAGCGAAAATAAATGTTTTTTTTTAGTTTTTTTTTTTTTAAAAAAGGCAACATACCTTTACCAAGACTGGGCGCGACGCCAGGTTGATGTCTCTGTTGGGTCCTAAAGAATGACGGCCAACTATATCTCAAATATGTGTGTCAATCCCCCCTTAAAAATGTAGAAATGCACACGGAAGGTAGATAAACTGTTTTTATCGGTTTATTATAGCTCGATTTCGAAGCAATTGTATCATCATTAATTAAGAGTGCTGGTGAAGTGGATATTACAATCACAAGAGAGAGGTAAACATGATAAAAATACCATAAATATTATTGCATTGGAGCTTAAATAAACATTATAACGTAAAACAACATTATGCACGCATATCAACAGCTGTTGATCAGTTGACTGTTGAAATTCAAATTTTTAACCCAACTGGTTGAGTTATTAATAACCAAATGAAGGTTAAAAATAACCCAGCAAAGCACCAAAGATTTTGAACTCAACCATTGGGTTAAATAAATAACTCAAAGTTTTTTAGAGTGTAGATAATAGCACAAATTGTGGCCTAAACCAAAGTGCTACAGAGTTAATCTCAACAATACACACATATCTAAAGATACCACATAGACACAAATGAACACTGAATTACAGTGAGAGGACGCAGCTTTAAAAAGTGGTCAGCATAGCTCAGATGCTTGACTTTTTATTGCAGACTGTGGAATGTTGGCAAATCTAAAAGCAGTTTATGAGATTACAAAATGTGATTACTGAGAAAATCTGATAAACAGGAGATTTGAGCTATTAAAAGTTTGTATCCGTGCATATGTTTACTGTACACGCTGAATGGAAGAATGCTCAAATGATTTGCGGTTCTCATTGTTCATGGGTGTTGTTCAAGAATTGACGTTTACCTCCTCAGGGTGCTTTTGTTTTCATTAGGCATGGCGAGGCGAGTTATCAAATCACACGCTGTACACGTTTTTTTTTTGCAAGTTTACACAACATAATAATATAGTGAGAGGAGCTGTATATATCCAGCTCAGCCAGAGAGATGTTAACACTACAGCGGTAAAATGATGTTGCCTGTGAAAAGGCCCAGACAGGAGATGTGTGTTTCTGTGATAACTGCAGGACTCGCAGGGTGCCAGAAATCCAGAGATTAAAAAAAAAAAAAAAAAAAAAAGACCAAGAAGAAAAAGTGCACTCTTCCACTGCAATGTCAAGAATGTTCTGGGGAGAGGGAGAGAAAAAAAGTGTCCAAAATTGCGTGCACCAATTTATGCATGGTGATTCTCATGATTGCATTTTCTAATTATCATTCAAGGCTGTCCTTGAGGTTTAATAGCATTCTGGATATTAATCTTTGATACAGCATGCCTATTAAGCATTAGGCCAGCAAATCGTTTTATTATTATTTTGTCTGTTACGTTACATCCAACAAAAAAAAAAGAATTTATAATATTTCACCAGATGTTTAGGACTGTCACTTAATTATCACGCTTTGATTAGTGCATTAAAAACTTATTTATGCAAGCCAGTGAGGGAGGATCCCTGATACTATATAGGTGGAGGCACAAGGGAGTCAAGCAGAGGAAGAATCTTCTCACTTGCCTTATTATAAGCGCCTAATTAGAGTGTTTGTGTGAGTCTAGGTGTGTGGACATGCTAGTCGAGACAAAATGAGGTAATGCTATATAATTATGAATTAATTGACCGAGAGGACAACACAGACTCAATGTCCTCAACAGAACATTGACTCTGTTGTTCACTGTTCCACTCATTTAAAGTAACACTCCACATTTATTTATTTTTTAATAGTCTCATTTTACAATTCTCTTAGTGTTGAACAGTTGAGTTTTACCATTGTTGAATCCATTCAGCTGTTCTCTGGGTTTCCTGGAGCACTTGATTTTTCTGTAGTTACATAGTGTACTAAGACTGAGAGAAAATGAATCATATGCCATTATGACCAGAAACAATACTCTGATTCTGGTGTAATAATCAGGGAAATTTGCTGTCCATTTGCTGTGCCATGGCTGCAGCAAGCGCAATGATCTTATGCAGCGCTGTTGACTAGCTAGGGACTGTTTTCAGGGGTTGTTGCTAGAGGGGATACAGCTGCGAGAGAACAACACAGACTCAATGTCCTCAACAAAACATTGACTCTGTTGATGATTGTTCCACTCATTTAAACTAACACTCCACTTTTATTTTTTATTTTTTTATTTTTAATTAATTAAATTTTTTTTTTTACATATTTTTTTTAATTTAATTTTTATTTTTATTTATTTATTTTTTTTTTGTGAAATGGGGTCATTTTACATCTCCCCTTGTGTTAAACAATGGAGTTTTACCATTTTTAAATCCATTCAGCTGATCTCTGGGTTTTCTGCAGGGCTTTTAGCTTAGCTTAGCATAAATAATTGAATTGGATTAGACCATTAGCATCTTGCTCAAAAACATCATATTTAAAGCTTGACTTTTCTGTAGTTACATTGTGTACCAACACCAACAGAAAGTGAATTGTATGCCATTATGACTATAAACTATACTCTAATTTTGGCATAATGAACAGGAAAAATTTGTTGCCGTACCATTTGCTGCATTAAGTGCAATGATATTATGCAGCACTGTTACCTAGCTGAAGACTGTTTTCCAGGTTTGTTGCTAGAAGGGATACAGCTGTGGCCGGAGTTTAACACAAATTATTTAATTTTTTTGTATTTTATTAACATATACTCCTACCCCAACTGTAAACCCAGTCATCATAGTAATGTAAAGACAATAATCATACTGAGTATTATTCATATTATTTATTCAATTACCGATTAGTTAGATCTTTTATTTACTTACCCCTATCCCAACCCTAAACCCAACCCTCACAGCAATGTAAACAATCCAGGCTGATTACTGATATGTACCCCTGTATACATTTCTTAAGATCACGAAATACATCCCAGAGGTAACAGTAGCATGCTGTTCTCACGTAACACTACAAGGCCGATGTTGACTGACTAATGAATGGTTGACTAACTGACTGATTGATCAATAACTCCAACCACCATCTTCTCTAAACCAACCGATAGTGTTTTCAAAAGCATTGATTGACTTGATCAGCACTTCCCTAAACCCAACCGACAGTGTTTTCAAAAGCAATCTAGAAAATGAAAAGCTCTTACAGCCACGTAGCTTTTACCATGTTTTCAGATCATCACCCTGTTATTTAGTACACTCTCAGAAATAAAGGGAACTGTCACTGTCACATTTTAGGTACATTTGGGCACTAATATGCACCTTTGAGGTACCACTGTGGACTCTTTGGGTACAAATATGTATCTTTTGAAAAGGTACTGCCCCAGTGACAGGTCCTGTACCTTTATTTCTGAGTGTGAGAGTTTAATTTTTGTTTTTTGTTTTACCTGCTTACTGGAAATGTTTTTTGCCAGTCTTGAACCCTGTCATCTGGGTCAACTTCTTTCTGTACCTTAAGTCTGGCAGCTTACATGGTGAGCTACTAGTAACAGTGTAAAAGTGTAAAAGCCATCCACGAGTAGGTTAGCGGTCAGCCCATATCGCAAAAAAAAAAAAAAAAAAAAAAACAAGCTGTCGACAGCATCATACCATCCCGTAGCGTTTGTTTTAAAGAAGTAATGCAGTCACACGTAGCTTTGGCTACATAATTTGCACTCTCTAGAAATGTATACAGGGGTACATTTTCAAAGTTTTAATTATTGCTGTGCAGTGAGTATGTGCAGTGTATGAGTATATGCAGTGAGTATAACAAAAAGTATGCTATATTTATGTGCATATCTGCAGTTTAAGTGCTACATAATATCATTGTGCCTGCTGCAGCAATGTTCCTTGATCATTGCCCTGAATTGCGAAAATAGTTAGCCTACACTGTAAAAAAAATCTTGGGTGCCTTAAATTTTTAAGCCGAATTAAATTAACCTTATTAGTCCACTGAACTCATATTATGTTCAACTGACTTAAAACAGCTTGCGTAACTTATAAAACTAAGTTAGAACATGATTTACTTAGATTAATAAGTTACAATGACCTAAAAACATATACTGTCAGGACTAATTGATCATACATTTTTTTTTACAGTGTAGAAAATGAGTGAGATGCTAATGGTCTAATCTAATTCAATGATGTGTGCTAAGCTAAGCTAAAGTGCTCCTGCCAGACTGAGAGATGAGCTGAGTGGTTTCAAAAATGCTAAAACTCAACTGTTTAACTTAAGGTAACTTAGAAAATATGCCTATTTCCAAAAAAACCTTGTGTGCACAGCCATAGTGATATTTTTCCATGAGAAGCTTTTATCATTTGCAGGCTTGACCGACAGTGATTAACCATTCAAGTCTGTTAGTGAAAACACAACCCCGCCATAGTCTTTCAATGTAATTGCTGTTGTCCTGTCTGCAAGTTACTGCTATATTTCTCCAGAGCTTTATAAAAGCAGTCTGGGCCAGCATTGTCTTTAGGGAATACATCTGCCAGTGTTCAGCACAGCTTCGTTCACTCATGCTATCTGGCTCCAAACACCCTCCGCTCTTGTTCCCTCCCTAGCATATTCCCCTTAAGACCATATCAGACACGGATCATTTAGGGAAACTGGGTTATTTCTGTCCACACCTGACTGTGTTCTGATGGATGTCTGGAGCCATAATGCAGCTTGTGTCTGCGCATTTGTCGTGCTTATTATTGCTGGGGGAAAGTTTTACAGCGCTCTTCTTTTTTTTTTTTTGTGACCTCATGATTTTGACATCTCGAGTGCTAAGAGACTGGGGGTGAGTTTGACAGAAGAACTTCACTCCTGGAAACCGGATGAACAAATAGGTTAATAATGAATAGACTGCAAACATGCTAAAAGATTGAAATATTGCCAGAGGCCTGTCTGATATCTGAAAATCCAAGCAGCCGCCTGGTCTGTCCAGATTACTCGCAGACCGTCAACCTGAATAATGATTGACAGGGTTTTTTTGTTTGTTTTTTTTTTAACTATGGCAGAGCTTTTGTGTCAGAGTAGGTCAATGCTGCAGGTTTGTTTAAGAAAGATTGTGTGGTTTTGAATGGTTGTTTGTGAAAGCAGAGTCAAGGCGGATTAAAATGATTGAAGATGAACTATGATGAAGACTGGGTTACATTGCTGCTCGGCACTGATTTTTGAGCCACTTGGTGGAGCTAACTCTCTCTCTCTCTCTCTCAGATAACACTGAAACTTCTCTATCTGTGCCTCGCTCTGTTTCCCAGTGTTTATCATGCGTTTTCAGTTTAATATGGTAAGGATAAATGCTAATGGTTTTGTCTTGAAGGCAGGACACAGGCGATGGATGCTGACTGACGTTTTATCTTAATTTTCAGATTAATATTTTATGTTAATTACATTTATAATTTGATAAATCATGTCATATTTGTATGTTCATTACATATTTTAAGAATATATCTTAAGGTTAATTTAAACTCTCTCTCTTTTTTATCATTTAAATCAAAGTGCAGAGGTATGCAGTTACTGTGAGAATCATTTAATGAAAAATATTTCAGCTCATCCTGACATTTCCATCTATAAAAGCTCATAATTCTGAAGAAAATTGTTGAGATCTCTTTCAAACCAGACTGTTTAAGTAAAATGGGATACATGTTGTTTTAACAAATTACTCTATATGAAGAGTTCACATGCAAAACCTCTAAATTCCTTATCTAATGAATCTAAATTGAGCATTTTTTTTCTCAGTCCAAAGGTTTATATGCTGTTATTAGGCTTTAAAGGCAATACAAATAACCTATTTCTCACTATAAAAGTGAAATATTTGAAACTACACAGGAAAAAAAAAAGGAAAAATTCTCATTTTAGAAGAATTCGAATGACATTTAGAGGCTTTTGCATCTGAACTCTTCATATATGCATCCAGTTGAAGCTCATTGAGAAAATGCTGAGATGATGATGATATATTATCTATAATATTTACCAAAACTGTGTTTAAAATGGATAAAACAAGTTTTATACGTCTGTACGTTTCTATCTTGACTTATGTCTCCTAAACGTGTGTGTTTGCTCGTTCTGTCAGTGACAGATCTTCTGTCCGCCGGCTTTAGTGTGTTTGCAAGTGAATCGTGTTGCACTGAAAGAGATGCTATTAGTGTAGCTAATTTAGAAAGCAGAAATGCAACAAGCACTTTAGAGGTTAATTTGTGTTGGACAATAATGACCACTCGCTAATGACCTCCAATACTGAGATCCAGTTGATCGGGCTGTATTCAGCACTGTGTGTGTATGTGTGTGAGTGAAAGAAACAGTGAGTGATTAGGCATGAGCAGTGGGATAGACTCTCGCTGTGTCCGATGCAATACATATTTATGAAATATTCCAGCACATCTCTCTCGCACACATACACACACACCGTTTATCTTCAAACCGATGCAGCCTGTAAAATAGCTGCCAGATGACACACAGGTCAAGGCAATTAATCGGCTTACCGAAATCAAAAGCATTTCTATAATTGCAGGATTCATAACAGAACGACGCTCAAATCAAATCACCGCAGTGCTGCCAGCCTGTATGAAGTTTTTGACACACCTTTTGCCATCTCAATTTTTAAATCACACCTAGAACAATCAGTCCCACCTATTTCATCTTATTCAATGTAGTATTTGATCTAAAAACAATTTCCATCCTCACTAGGAATGAAAACCATTCAAATCTTCTGAAAGTACCAACATTGCACCTCTTCTCGCAGGTGACTTGAAGTGTCTAAAGATAAAATTCAACAGTTCAAGCTACTAATTCCGTTTCTTTTCAGCGAAATCCTCAAGTCCTTGAACATAAAACAGGCATTGAGACATTCTCAAAGGCGACCAAACTGTCTCTTTAGACCCTGTTCCCATATTCTCCGAAACCACCTGCAAAAGAAACTAATCAACCGTCTACTCACACTCTCTTTTTGAGCTTGCCACGTCTTTCTCAGCTGCTTTAAATCCGTCTCTTTAATCAAATAGTTCCTCCAGTGTGAAATGATCTCCACAGTAACCACTCTGCAGGGCACATCTGTCTTAATGATAACCTTTAGATTCAGCGAGCGGGAGAGAAAATTACGTACATGACTGCTCTCTTTCCGGACTCTCCTCATCCGTCTGAGCAGGAGTGAGGGACCGAGAGCAGAAGAGCAACAGAGCTGGAGAGAGAGAGAGAGAGGGAGGGACGGACGAGAGAGAGAAAGAGAGAGAGTTTTACCTCAGTCGTCTACACTCCATTGTTTTCTGCTGTGTTTTCAGCCACACTTTTATATCTTCTTAGCGTAAGCTCTACGCCTGTCACCTTCCCTTTTTAGGTTTTTGCTATAATTGTCCTGAAGCTGCTTTAAAAGTCTCTCTGCTTTATTTTTTAGTCATTTATTTTTCTCATTCAGCTCTCTTTTGTTCTAAATTCTTCCAATTTCCCCTTTTTTCTTTCACATGCGCCCTTTTGAGTGCCAGGCAGCAGGATTGAGCCCATGATTGGCTGCCACTCATGAAAGACAGCAGAAAAATAGACGGGTAGAGAGAGCGAGAGGGAGAAAAGAAGAGGCTTTACTCCCCTGGAGCTGCGGTTTTGACTTCGCTTGCCACAGATTGTGGGTGGTGGAGGGGGGTTAGAAAGACACACTGCCCGCGACCGGGAGGAGAGGTCAAGGAGATGAGGGCCACGGGCGCTGGTACCGCAGGCAATAGATGGCGGTAGTGATCCACAGCTAATGGACGTCGCGTGATGGATGGACTCGTCGATGCTAACTGTCCAAAGCGATCCGAGCTTGATCTAATCAGGGTTCAATGACAGTGGAATGAAGGAGAAAGAGCCCATAATAAGTAAATCAACACCGGCACGAGTGAGGAGAGGGTGGAGGTGTCTAGGCTCTCGGCAGGGGCGTCATTACCAGCTACTTCTCCCCTCCGGTTCATATCAGTCCATCACCTCACACAAACCAAGCCTGTGGAGGAAACCCCAATGCTTTTATTGTGGTAAAGACGAATTAAGGAGATCATGTGTGTTATCAGAGTTAAACTCTGTACAGGACTTTAGTTACTGACCAGGAGTGACACGTCTATCATCCCTTATTTAATATCAAAATGTACAATTATTTAGGATATCTGTAAGTCTGTCTGTGTCTATCGTTTGTCCATATCTATCTATCTATCTATCTATCTATCTATCTATCTATCTATCTATCTATCTATCTATCTATCTATCTATCTATCTATCTATCTATCTATCTATCTATCTATCTATCTATCTATCCATCCATCCATCCATCCATCCATCCATCCATCCATCCATCCATCCATCCATCTTCACAAAAAGCCAAACTTGTTTTTTAGCATTGCTAATGATAAACAATCTTGTTCAAATCAGCATATTAGAATAATTTTTTAAGGATTTCATGTGACTTTTATCACAGTAAAAAATACAATTTTAAAATGTGTAAACAGATAAAAATTTGTATATATGTAAAAAAGACAGGAAAACAGGTTTTTTTTTAATAATATTTAACAAATCTTGAATGTATTTTGTATAAAAAATGCAGCTTTTTAAAGAAATCATTCATCTCATTTCAGCGACAACCCCAAATCTGAAAAACTTGCGACAATATGGTGGACTTGTTGCTGGTAACAGTCTGCATGATTCTTATCTCCTTTGGTCCGGAGCACACGGCATCCATTTCTCCCCAAAAATACCTGAAATACTAAATAATCTGACCGCAATACGTTTCCACTGTGTGTCTCCAAGCCCAGAGAAGTCAACAGCACTTTTGGACACTGTTAACATAGGGCTTCCTTTTGGCACAGAACAGTTTTAACTGGCATTTGTGGATGTAACTATGTATTGTGGTACTTCAGCAAGGTTTCCTAAAGTAGTCCTGAGCCCATGTGGTGATATTGCTTATAAAATAATGATGATAATTGATGTAGTGCCACCTGAGGGATCAGAGATTTCGGTTGTTCAGCTTAGGTTTGCGACCCTGTCTTTTATGCACTAAAATTCTTCCTGATTCCCTGTACTGTTGGATGTGAAATTTCTAAATATCTTCCTATTGATCTTTGAGAAACTTTGTTTTAAAACATTTTAACAATTTTCTTGTGTATTTATTGGCAAACTGGTGTTCCTCAGCCCATCTTTGCTTCTAAAGGACTAGACCTTTCTTGGATGCTGCTTTTGTACAAATCATTAATTACAGTCAACCTGTTGACATCACCTGTTTTAAATCACATCATTATTTAACCAATTTACCTGGTTAGTAGCCCTAAATATATCCTGTCACACTTTTTTGGAATCTGTTGCAGGTCTGAATAACAGGAATGGATGTATATTTACAAATGAAATGAAGTTGACCTGACAAAGCATGAAATACTTTGTGTTTATATTGTCTGCAATGAAATACATGTCAAAGTAAATTTGTAAAACATTACTTTCTTTTTTTTATTTGCGTTGTTCATACTGTCTCAGCCTTTTCTGATCTGGGGTTGTATATCTACATGTAATATACGCAATATCAAACTAATAATAAAAACCAAGACAACATGAAGTCTTTTCTGACCGTCATGTCACGCAGCATTTTCAGACTCTGCTGGATGCCTGGTAAGAAATAGGAAATGTTAATAGGGGACATTTACAAAGGCGCACGGACAGGAAAACGTCAGTGATGATTGGATTTTAAATGTCTAAAAAAAGCATAAAATACTGCAGGTTGGTCTCAGAATAGTGATGGGCTCAATTAACACAGCCTGTGTGCTTTAACGCTGTGCTTTGTTGTAGCGCCAAGTCCTCCTCTACTGTAATTTACACAGACTGTGTGTATGCACTTCTGTTGTTTGTGAACATACACTTCGCTGCGATAAAAGGGAAAAAGCAAGCCTTTTTGGAAGCGTTTTACAGAAATACTGTAAACACAAGGTTTATTTTCATCCTGCAGGGAATGCTGGGAGACCTGTGGCAGCTCCGGAGATTACTTCTGCCAAAAAAAGATGAAAAAAATCTCTATCTTGGTTTCCATGTTCAGCACTGTATGAAAAACCAAAAACAATTGGATGCATAAAATGAAAGAAATTAGCTTAAAATCGTTAAATGTCAGAAATTAGACCCATTTTAAGTGAACATCTTGTTGCATGTCACCACAAAGTGCACTGCTGCTGTTTAATTTAGCATCATACAGTGATTCTGATATTTTTAAGCAGCTGATAGTAGATCCTAGAGCTTTATTAAACTCTATTTTCTCTTTTACAGCTCATCTCATCACTTCTGATGCCTAGAAGTGCATTCATGGTGTGCCATGTCTCCAGTTGGGGGCAGTATTGGGCCAATTGTTTTTTTTTTCACATGCTATAAATTCCCTCTCTCTGACTTATGACACTTTATTAATCCTTATCAACAATAAATAAATAAATAAGGAATGGACAATTAAAAACAGAGCCACCATTTGGCCACTGGTATGTGCATGAGAAATTGAGAGCAAAAGGAATTTCATAACTATGACTGATTATGTAAGTGAGCGCTAATGCAGAGTTCACTTGACAAAATAAACACAAATACTGTATACTTAGGCTACACGTATTATTACTTTTTTTTTCTTCTTCCCCAATTACATTTTCTCTGTCTTTATGCTTATTACTGGACACTGCAGGGGCGCCATTAACTTCCCTCCATATAAACACACATATATTTTCCAATATAAACAGCTATGTCAGAGTTGGTTTGAGTCATCAACACAGCAGGATTGAACCCGCGGTGCTTCAGCTGTTTAATATTTGTTTATTTATTTATTTATTTATTTATTTATTTATTTATTTATTTATTTATTTATTTATTTATTTATTTATTTATTTATTTATTTTTCTTCATATGGTCAACCACAGATTTTTATAGCAGCACAAGACAGGGATGTGATTTGAGTGAAATCTGATGCAGAGTAAGTCAAAGACGTAATCCTCACCAATTATTAAAAAGAGCATAATCCATTGCTTATTTTAAACTTGGATGTATTTGAAAAAGTCATTTTGAGTAAGGGTCATTCGTGAAGTTTATATTGAATTGTATTAGTTGTGCAAAATATTGTCCCATTCATTTTCACACGAGTTTATACAGTAAAGGGGTAATTATAAACCAATTTGATTGGCAATGGGTCCCACAGTTTTCTATGGCCACAAACTGATTGATTGATTGATTGATTGATTGATTGATTGATTGATTGATTGATTGATTGATTGATTGATTGATTGATTGACTGATTGATTGACTGATTGATTGACTGATTGATTAATTGAGCAGTTGGTTGATCAGTCAAATGATTGATTTTGTTGATCGTTTGATTGATTGATTGATTGATTGATTGATTGATTGATTGATTGATTGATTGATTGATTGATTGATTGATTGATTGATTGTGTGGTTTCCACACACAATAACGGCAGTGGTGATCACAGCTGATCCATGATAAACATGGTGGCGAAAACTCTGCAGGCACGCGCTTCTATCTGTATTCAGAAGTATCGCTGGAGGAGAGGAAAAGTCATGCCAGCAGGTCAAATGGGCCACAGTGTGTGTGTGTGTGTGTGTGTGTGTGTGAGAGAGAGAGAGAGAGAGAGAGAGAGAGAGAGAGAAATGGAATACTTTCATTCTCTCAATCGCAGTGAAATAGGGGCTTCTGCTGTAAATGTCAGTAAAAGACTGATCGAGCAAACACACACGCAGTGAAACTATGCACAGTTTATGAGTTTGAAATCAGCGCATAATACATAATAACAGGTTATGATTATTACTGAACCGGTACCGGATTGTCCGTGTCTGCATCACGGTGCACCCAAGAAACAATTAGTTTTGAAACCCCTAATATATATATATATATATATATATATATATATATATATATATATATATATATATATATATATATATATATATATATATATATATATATATATATATATATATATAATATAACGGGAAAAGGGATTATTATTGTGTATGACTTGCATGAGCTTGGAGGACTGCATCCATACATCTCTGCAATGACTCAAATAACTTAATGATAAAGTCATCTGGAATGGCAAAGAGAGTGTTCTTATATGACTCCCAGAGTTCATAAAGATTGTTTGGACTTGATTTTAATGCCTTCTTCTTCATCTAACCCCAGACATGCTCAATAATGTTCATGTCTGGTGACTGGGCTGGCCAGTCCTGTAGCACCTTGACCTTTCTATACTTTCAGCAACTTTGATGTGGAGGCTGAAGTATGAGGAGCGAATAATTTGCCTTCTTTTGTTGTTTGTGATGTAATAAGCAGCACAAATGTCTTGATATTGCCATCCACTCTGCAGATCTCTCGCCCTTAACCCCAAACCATGATTTTTCTTTCTCCAAACTTGACTAATTTCTGTGAGAACCGTGGGTCCATGCGGGGTCCCAGTAGGTCTTCTGCAGTATTTGTGATGTTTGGGATGCAGTTCAGTAGACGATTCATGAGAAAAATCTACCTTCTGAGACTTTTCCAAATGATCAACTTGAAGTCAAGTTATTATTTGTTGCTCTTACAACTGGAATTGACGACAGGAATTTTGTCAGGTAGTGTGCTGTATAAATTACCTTGTATGTGGCAGTATGCAAATAAGTTCACAAATATAGCAATGCTATTGACTGTACTTTTTGACACTTTCACAATCCAGTTCACATGCTTAGTTTAAACTTTAAAGTCACAAATTCCTTCCACATGGTTTATTCCTTGATTTCTATCCATGCACAATAATAAGAGAGACATGCATTTAAATAAGTCATGTTTTTTAGGTCAGTTTCATTGTACAACTAGCAACCATATTTAGCCACACATATGTCACTCTTTAATTTACCGGCATCATGTATAATGTGTATACATACATTGTTCTTGACCTTTCATCTAATCTTCTCTTTATCCTTTTCCTTTGATTCACTAATCTGGGCAGTACTCAAGTACAGCATCTTCCAAGAAGCATCATCAAATTATTTTTTTATTATCTGTTCATGAATGTCTACATTGGATAAAACGCTGCACTAAAACGCTCTCACTGTGGTTCTCACTTTATTTAGTGGAGCTGCTGCTGAGTCTATAACGTCACAGCAAAAAGAAATGATGTTTCAGCCGAGTCGTGCTTACAGACTGAATTGGATGTAATGAAAGAGAATCACTGGGAGCCACAGAATAATACAAAGACAATAAATAGACAACACATCTCTCTATCGAGCCGTCTTTACTGAATGCACACAACAACAAACATACAGCACCAATGACAGTGTGGCTGGATTTGTGCAGAAGGGACTCTAATGATCTAGCTCTGAAAAATAAAATGGACTAACATTCTTGAAGAAATAAAGATCAGTTTTTAGTTTGACGTAGTATTAATATTGTTAGCTACAAGCGGAGACTGCTTTATGTAGAGCTTACAGTATGTGGTAAAATGTAGTAGAAATTAAATAAACTAAAGATGGTTACATTTTAAGGTCCAATCCCAATTCTACCCCTCAGCCCTTCCCCTTACCTCTACCCCTTGTTTTGCACGTTCCCACAAAGGGGTAGGGGTGTTACAATTCTCTTTAGCTTTAGGGCATAGATTCCAAGAGCACATGGTAAATACCCCTTAGAACAAAGTTTTTTTCAGGACCACACTCGAAACCAAGAAGTAAGAACATTTCCCAGAATATACCAGCCACAGCTGCCCCCGGAAGTAAGGAGATCCACAAATTAGTATTTTTTGTCATTATTAAGAATTTTTACAAAAAAATATATGTTTTAATATATTCATAACGGCTTTTTTGTTTTACCATCATGCTTTAAAAAAATGCTAAAATAAAAACCGCTAAATTTCGCAATCTATTCATACATTTTCTTGTCGGCTTAGTCCCTTTATTAATCTGGGGTCGCCACAGCGGAATAAACCGCCAACTTATCCAGCAAGTTTTTACGCAGCGGATGCCGTTTCAGCCGCAACCCATCTCTGGGAATCATCCACACATGCACACACACACACACTCATACACTACGGACAATTTAGCCTACCCAATTCACCTGTACCACATGTCTTTGGACTGTGGGGGAAACCAGGAGTACCCGGAGGAAACCCATGCAAACACAGGGAGAACATATAAACTCCACACAGAAACGCCAACTGAGCCGAGGATCGAACCAGCGACCTTCTTGCTGTGAGGCGAACGTGCTACCAGCGACCTTCTTGCTGTGAGGCAAACGTGCAACCCACTACGCCACTGCGTCGCCAATTTCGCGATCTATAATCCCTAATATTAACTCCTGTACAGCAGTCCCACAACATTCTGACTCTCGTTGACACTCAAATACCCTGTCAGAAAACTATAATGGCTGGGAAAGAGCTTTTTATAGTGTCTGCATGTTGTTTTCGTGTGTTTACATAGATTAATATGGCTACGATTTAATTACACAGTACAGTTATGATCTTATTGCCACATTAGATCATTGTATTGCCTAATAATAATTGTAATAATATCATTAGAAATTGTAAAGGCAAATAATATATGCCTTCAGTGATTTCCTGAAGATAAATATCAATAAATAACTGGAGTAACTACAGCAGTCGCGATCGTCTGATCTCATATGGAACATGAGATCGCGATGACATCTGATGACGTGTGCGGGTGCTGTAGTGCTGTCCCAATTCTTAGGGGTAAATTTTGTAGCTCTTCCCCTTTACACTCATTTTTAAGGGTCAAGGGGAAGGGGATGAGATAGGAGTACAAAAATAGAATTAGGATTGGGCCTAAATATTATTTATTATTAAATTGTTATAAAATTTTATTTATATGATGATAAATGAAAGCAAGTTTGAATTATTAAATGTGAATATAGTCATACAGCAGTACTACAACACACTACAACTACAACATATTATGTTATACAACTACTATAATACCTAAACAACATTTCATCCCAATTTCCATTTACGTAGTACAGTGTATCAATATTTTTCTTTATTTTCTGCAGTAAATTTAATTAATCAGTTAGCATTAAAAGTTCATAAAACATTCATTTATTCATTTATTTTCTTTTCGGCTTAGTACATTTATTAATCTGGGGTTGCCACAGCGGAATGAACCACCAATTTACCCAGCATATGTTTTACGCAGCAGATGTCCTAGCAATATTTTGCCAGTAGCAGTACACAAATGCCTCTTCAACTTTGTGTATTACTCCGCCCACATAAAGTAAGCAACAAGCAGAGGATGCTCTACAGTTTGACACACATTTCGGCTGTTGGGCAACATAATGTAGTTTTGAGCCTTTTTTTTTTTGCCAAGAATGCAGTTGTTTAGATTGCAACTATGCAGTTTATTTATAAGAATAGTTCCTATTTTGAAATATTTACAATTTCTGAGAGACACCGCATCGACAGCCATTAGCCTGTCATTGAGCAGACCAAAGACGGTCGAAGTTGTCCATCCGACAGAGACCGCATAATTAGCTCTTACAGGCAAAGAAAAGCCCAGCGTAATTTTAAACTACAGCTGATCAAATCATTTAAAACTGGTAAGTGGCTTTCTTAAGCCGATCTCTAGCTTTTGTATGTTGTAGTGCTGTATTAATATTCTACCATAATAAATGTATTGTGTTAAGTGTGAGATGGGACTCATTTTGAAACTGGAGATGGCTGTTTCTAATGCGTCTCCTGTTTTCCCTATTGCAAACTACTTCAGTAAACAGGAAGAAAGAAGAAAAATCTGCATGTGTTCAGTGTTTTTCCTTATAGCAAACACAACAGTGTTGCTTTGGCTTGTTTGGTGTTAATTAATTTGATCTCCCGATTACAACAAAGAAATACTGGGAAATCTCTGTAGCCTGATGCCATTTCATGCCGTTCAGCCTTATAATCTTAAAATGTGAGCAAAGTCGCCTGTTTTTGCATCACTTTACACAATACAGCTAGAAAATCATTTAAATACTTGCTCTAAATGGCTGTTCTGACATCAGCTGCAGATATGAATAAATGGTGAAGAAAGTAGTTCCTCTTAGAAAAAGGTTTTGTGTTTGATTTACTTTTTGGTACATACGATTATGCAGTTGAACTGTTGTATAAACGCAATATCACATTATAGCAGTGCGATGTGACCGTATATTGTTACTTATCGAGATTAAATACAACGCACGCCTCCCACCACTGCCGATATGCAGCCACATCGCACTGTTACTCGTGTGATATTGCTCATTATATATATATATATATATATATATATATATATATATATATATATATATATATATGTATATATTATTATTTTTTTTTTTATTCAACAGTTCTGTCTGGTTCTCAAATCTGATTGGCTGATAGCCGTGCGATATCTGCAAAATCACAATATCAGAACTCCTACAGCCTCTTTACCCTTTGTGTATTACTCCGCCCACATACAGCCAGCAAAAAGCAGACACTACAGATCTAAAGTTTTAAAGATGCACGCTCAACTGTTTAACTGTCAGCTTCTTATTTGAATCCGGAAGAAAGTAGTTCCTCATACAAAAGGGTTTTTGAGACTCTCCAAGTTTGATTTTGTTTTTATATACACAATTATGCTGTCAGACTGTTGTATAAATGCAAATATATATATATATATATATATATATATATATATATATATATATATATATATATATATATATATATATATATATATATATATATATATATATATATATATTTATACAATTTTATACAATTTTATTCAATTTTATTTTTTATTTATTTATTCATTAAGTTTACTCTGAATTCTGGTTTCATCATTAAGGCTTTATCAACAAAAAATGGTAATCAAATAAATACATTTCAAAAACATAAATATAAATAAATCTAATTTAAAATGTAATGATATTAAATGGTATTTTATTATTATTATTATTATTATTATTATTATTATTATTATTATTATTATTAAATTAATTGTATTGTTTTATTTTTTTCTAGTATTTGTTTTTTTTTTCACTTTTATATATTTTATTACATTTTATTTTCAAAAAATATATATTTTGATAATAATAATAATAAGAAGAAGAAGAAGAAGAAGAGGAAGAAGAAGAATTTGACCTTAAATTTCTTCTCACTCCAAGTCCACTATATTTCACACAGAGTTTTAGAATTCTCTAGACTTCACCCTTCATAGCTGATGTTAATTTCCAATGTCAGCATCAAAATGAGCTGCTAGAACTTTTCTGCCCTTTTTTCATCTTTAATTTCTGGCACTGAATAGAGAAAACGATCACCACATCTCACAGTGTCAGCACATGAGCCTTAACCGCTAGACCACTTTCACAATTGCTTTATAAATCAGCATGCTCTACTGTCTATTAGGGGAAATCATCTGTGAATCTGCGGTTAGCTCTTTAACCTTTTGGTGAGCTCAGCTTGCGTGGATTAATAGAGAGGATTGAGTAAACCGGCCCAGATGCTGAGCTAATCCTGGAAGGACATGTTTGGCATGGTGATGGAGACTCAGCACAGCCACTGTCTTTGTTGGCGAATGGGAGATGTGTTTGTCTCCACCAGATGCTTCGTTGCTGTCAGCTGCTCCAGAAGGGGTTTCTGGGATTGAGAATGAGTTATGAATGTCTCCGGCTTAAAATAAGACGTGCTAAAGATAACTAAAGGTGTTTATTTATGAGATATGTTAATATGTAGGCCTGCACGGGTCCTTTAGATGATTTGCACTACTGTTATAGTAAAGGTTATTGTGTAAGACACTTGACACTCTATTACTAACAGTGTCTATTCTCTGATTTCTCTGGGCTCTTAACACAAACACTATACTGTATGTGTTTTTGATTCTGTGTTAAAGGAAACTCATGATATGTGTATTTATTTTTAAAACACTAACAACACTTTACTTTTAACAGACTTTCAATTTTTTAAGAGATTGAAAAAAATATATGTAAAAAAATCTATTTTATTTATTTATTTAAATATTTTAAATGTAATTGTATTTATTTGTTTATTTATTTATTTATTTATTTATTCATTCATTCGTTCATTCATTTATTTATTACATTTTTATTAATTTTTTATTTTTAATTCCAATTAATTAATTCATGTATTTAATTACTTGTTCATTCATTTTCTTTTCGGCTTAGTCCCTTTATTAATCTGGGGTCGCCACAGCGGAATGAACCTCCAAGTTATCCAGCACATGTTTTATGCAGCGGATGCCCATCCAACCACAACCCATCACTGGAAAACACCCATACACTATCGACAATTTAGCCTACCCAATTCAACTGTACCGCATGTCTTTGAATTTGTGGGGGAAACCAGAGAACCTCGAAGAAAACCACGCCAACATGGAGAGCACACACAAACTTCACACAGAAACGCCAACTGACCCATCAGAATCTCGAACCCGCCACCTTTTTGTTGTGGGGCATGCTATCTACTGCACCACCGTCAGTTTATTTATTTATTTGTTTATTTGTTTATTCTTTCTTTCAATCTTTCTTTCTTTCTTTCTTTCTTTCTTTTTTGCTTATTTATTTTTAAATACGATAAATTAGTTTATTTATTTATTTTTTTGTATTTATTTATTTAAATATTTTAAATTACAATTTATTTATTATGTATTTATGTATTTAAATAGTTTAATTTAATTTGTTCATTTATTTATATATGCATTAATTTAAATATTTTAAATGACAATTAATACAATTATTTATTTATTTATTTATTTATTTATTTATTTATTTATTTATTTATTTATTTATTTATATCAAATTAGAATTAATTAGTTCATTTGATTATTTATTTATTAATTTATTTAAAATTCAATTTTAGATATATTTATTTAGTTTGATTAATTAGTTTGTATATTAATGTATTTTTTATATTTTAAAACTAGCATATATTTTTGTATGTTTTTTTTTTGTTTATTTAAATATTTTAATTTAAAGTCAGTTAGTTCATTTATGTATGTATGTATGTATGTATGTATGTATGTATATATTCATTTTATTAAATTTTATTTACTTAGTTTATATATTTATGTGTTTATTTATGTTTTAATATTTTAAAATTAGAATATATTTATGTATGTTTTTGATTATTTAAATATTTTAATTTAAAATCAGTTCAGGTTCATTTATGTATGTATTTATTTTTTTAAATAAATTTTAATTATTTATGTATTTGTGTTTTTATTTATTTAACAATTAATTAGTTTATGTATGTATTTATTTATTTATTTATTTATTTATTTAAATTACAAATAATTAGTTTATTAATTTATTTGTAAATCTATTTATTTATTTATTTAAATATTTTAAATTACACTTAATATTTTTATGTATTTATTTATTTATTCAAATATTTTAAATTACTGTTTATATTCAATTAAATTAAAATACATTAAATTACATAAAAAAATAAATAAATTATAAAACAAAATATTTAATTAAATGGTAATAAAATAAAACAATGTCAGCACAATCAGGAATATTCAACGCAATCAAACATCTTTATTTTAAGTTTTCCTTATTACAATGTAACAATTCACTTAACTACTGAGCAACAATAATTACTTACATGAACTAGGATGGTTAGAGTTAGATAATGCATAACAGATTTAGCATAAATCACATGCAATGATTAAAAAATAATTGCATTTACTACAAAAATACATGTAACATATGTACTTAACAAGGACACATAAAAAAAAGAAAAGTGTTACCATTAAGTGTACAATTAGCACGCAATTAAGTGTTGGCATGATTTCCTCCAGTTAGAGCATGCACTATAGGTGAATTGAATAAACAAAATTGTCCGTAGTGTATAAGTGTGTGTGGCTGTTTCCAGATACTGGGTTGCAGCTGGAAGGGCTTCCGCTGTGTAAAACATTTGTTGGAATAGTTGGAATAAGGATGGTTCATTCCGCTCTGGCAACTATTAAAATAGAGACTAAGCCAAATGAAAATGAATGAATGAATTATTATAACATTATGTTTAACTAAATAAATGCTGTCATGACATATTGATCTTAAAATAGTTCACAGTGAAGTTCTTCATTTTCCAGAAAGGTTGATGTTGTTGAGACAGATGGTTTGTGTGTCATTCAGCTGAATTTCTTGCGTCACTTCCATCAGTGACAGACAAACAATCAATCATACACTGCGATTTAAACCATATGCTGCAGATGTCAACACAAAACACCTCTTCTTTTCAACTGAGTTTGCCAGACAACGCATGCTGAAGTGATGTTTCCCTTTATCAGACTGTCCTTGTGAAATAAATCCCGAGCCATTTTTTGGTGTCAGTTATCATTGGCGGAAAGTAATTTTTTGTATTGTACTTAAATTCATTTTCTAAGTAGCTACTGTTAATATCCTTCATGGGAGCATCTGTAATTTAGACATTTTTACTTTATTACGACCAAAGCAAAATATCACACTTTTTTTAAAGTCTAGAGTTCACATCTTACTGTTTCGAAAGATCCAGTCAGAGCAATGACTCAGTTAATGACTCACCGATTCAAATAATTTGGTTAGAGTGAGTCTAGAGTTGACAACTCACTGTTTCAAATGATCTAGTCAGAAAAAATCAACAAATAATGACTCACTGTTTCAAATGATCAGGTCAGAGCAGGTTAACAGTTAATGACTCACTGACTCAAATGCTTTGGTTAAAGTGAATCTAGAGTTGACGACTCACTGATTCAAATGATTTGGTTTGAGTAAGTCTAGAGTTGACGAATCACTGATTAAAATTATTTTGTTAGAGTGAGTCTAGAGTTGATGACTCTCTGTTTCAAATGATCTGGTCAGAGAAAGTCTATAGTTAATGACTCACTGATTCAAATGATTTGGCAAATGTGAATCTAGGTTTTATGACTTACTGATCCAAATGATTTGGTTAGAGTGATCCTACAGTTGAAGACTCACTGCTTCAAATTATCTGGTCAGAGAGAGTCAAAGATATATGATTGACTAATTCAAATGATTTGGTTGAAGTGAGACTAGAGCTGACGACTCACTGATTCAAATGATTTTGTTAGAGTGAGTCTAGAGTTGATGACTCTCTGTTTCAAATGATCTGGTCAGAGAAAGTCTATAGTTAATGACTCACTGATTCAAATGATTTGGCTAATGTGAATCTAGGTTTTATGACTCACTGATCCAAATGATTTGGTTAGAGTGATCCTACAGTTGAAGACTCACTGCTTCAAATTATCTGGTCAGAGAAAGTCAAAGATATATGATTGACTAATTCAAATGATTTGGTTAAAGTGAGACTAGAGCTGACGACTCACTGATTCAAATGATTTTGTTAGAGTGAGTCTAGAGTTGATGACTCAATGATTCAAGTGATTTTGTTAGAGTGAGTCTAGAGTTGACAACTCTCTGTTTCAAATGATTTGGTCAGAGAAAGTCTATAGTTAATGACTCACTGATTCAAATGATTTGGCTAATGTGAATCTAGGTTTTATGACTCACTGATCCAAATGATTTGGTTAGAGTGATCCTACAGTTGATGACTCACTGCTTCAAATTATCTGGTCAGAGAAAGTCAAAGATATATGATTGACTGATTCAAATGATTTGGTTAAAGTGAGACTAGAGTTGACAACTCACTGATTCAAATGATTTTGTTAGAGTGAGTCTAGAGTTGACGACTCACTGATTCAAGTGATTTTGTTAGAGTAAGTCTAGAGTTGACGACTCTCTGTTTCAAATGATTTGGTCAGAGAAAGTCTATAGTTAATGACTCACTGATTCAAATAATTTGGCTAATGTGAATCTAGGTTTTATGACTCACTGATCCAAATGATTTGGTCAGAGAAAGTCAACAGTCAATGACTCATTGATTCATATGCTTTGGTTAGAGTGAGGCTAGAGTTGACGACTCACTGATTCAAATGATCTGGTTAGAGTGAATCTACAGTTGAGGACTCACTGCTTCAAATGATCCAGTCAGAGAAAGTGAGTGATATATGACTGACTGATTTAAATGATTTGGTTAGAGTGAGTCTACAGTTAAGTGATCTCTACAAGTGATCTTTTTTTTATTAAGTACTTTTAATCAGTAACTTACAGTAAACAGTGAATACTTTTAGTATTAACGTACATAAAAAAATCTACAGTAGCTCTTTGACTCAACTATAATAAGAAATAGGACTTGTTGGAGTAATATTTTGCTTGGGTATCTGCTCGTGTCCTCAATATTTGTGTATTTTGCCCACCACTGTCAGTTACAGGGAGCGAATCAGGCATTTCTTGGAGATTATGCTGACTAATGGCTGCTCTCCTTGAGTTTTGCAGAAGAAAACATTAGGACAAGTACTGCTGGAACAATGAATGGCGCTGCATGTTTCTCTGAGCTCCTCACCTCTCATCTTCAGTACCGTCAGCCGCAGTCAAGCGTGTTTCATTTCATCCTTCCTTCAGCTGTCAGTTTACATTCACGTTAGGACAATGACTGAAAGAGGCCGACACACACCTACCTCCACTGTGAATTAGACCTGACTGCGTAATTAGTCAGACCAGCACTGATAGGCTTATTTGTAGAGATCAAACACATGTGAAGGGAAGATGGCAGAGCGGATGACAAAAATGGCTTTTTAGTCGTTTAAAAGCTTTTGAACCCAGCAATTACTTCAAAATCACAAGAATAATTATACATTTATTGACTTATTTGACACTACTGAGCTACTTTTGGACTTGACAAGAAAAATGGACCTCAGGAAAAAAGTATTGTCGTTCAGTGATGGTAGCATTATGTTACCTTTGAAAAATACCACGGTATTGTTTGATTGTCATATTAATTTACTGTGAGACTGCAAGAATAAAGGCATACATATGTACCTTGAACTATGTTATTTGGATCAGGAAAATGTCATTGTCATTTTGCTCAGGAAATTATATATATTTTTGTTGTATTATTTGACTCTGCTTAGCGAAAGGTAGGCCTGACGAGAAAAATGGCCTTACAAAAGTTTAGTGGTCCAATGACGTGACGGCAATGTAATTGTTAAAAAAAAAAAAAAAAAAAAAAAAAAATCCTTAGTATTGTTTATTTCTCATATTAATTAATATGAGATTGGTAATGGGGTGGTGCAGTGGGTAGTGCTGTCCCTCACAGCAAGAAGGTCACTGTTTCGAGCCTTGGATGGGTCAGTTGCCATTTCTGTGTGGAGTTTGCATGTTCTCCCTGCGTTCGCGTGGGTTTTCTCCAGGTGCTCCAGTTTCCCCCACAAGTTCAAAGACATGCAGTATAGGTGAATTGGGTTAGCTAAATTGTCCGTAGTGTGTGTGTGAATAAGTATATATGGATGTTTCCAAGTGATAGGTTGCAGCTGGAAGCACATCCGCTGCATAAAACATATGCTGGATGAGTTGGCAGTTTATTTCTCTGTGCCAACCCCAGATTAAAAAAGGGACCAATTATATATAAGTTTGCTTTGGCTCGAGGCAGAGTGTCAATATCTAGCCATAATGCACTGCTACGAGTGTGATATTGTGTTTATACAACAGTTTGACGACATAATCACGTGTATACAAAATAAAATCAAAGACTGAGAGTTTCAAAAATCATTTTGTACAAAGAACTACTTACTTCTGCCATTTATTCACATCTGCAGCTGACCATCAGAACAGTAGAAACACTTGCTACTTCACAAACGTCACTTTGGAGCTGGTGAATGATTTGAATGATTCTCTAGCATAATGTCTAAAAGATGACAAAACAAGTGATTTTGCTCACATTTTAAGATTATGAGGCTGAACCGCATAAAATGGCATCAGTCTACAATGATTTTTCAGTATTTCTCTGTTGGAATCAAGAAATCAACCCCAAATTAACCCCGAAAAAGCCAAAGCAAAGCAAACACTATAAGATTACTATGTTATAAATACAGCACTACTAAATACAAAGGAGAGAGATCGACTTAGAGTGTCACTAACTTATTTTATAATGATTTGATCAGCTGTGGTTTGAAATTTTTTCAAAGTTTGAAATTTTTCTCCCCAAAGGACTTATTATGCGGTCTCTGTCACCATCTTGTGGGGGAACGTCAACCGTCTTTGCTCTTCTCAGTGATCGTCTACTCTTCCCTGTTAATCACCCCTGACCTACTTTCTGCTGAATCTGAATTATCAGCCTGATCTCACGAGAAAACGTAAGTTTTTTGCGTTTTGCCAGTTTAGTGGCTAATTCGTACGAATTCGTACGAGTTCAGTCGTACGAAATGGTACGATTTTTAAAAGGAGGCGTGGCATCTGACCCCACCCCTAACCCCAACCGTCATTGGGGGATAAGCAAATCATATTAAATTGTAAGAATTAGATCGTACGAATTCATACGAATTAGCCACTAAATGAAAAAAGTTACGAATTGCCGTGAGATTGTGTTGGAATTACCCCATCTGAATATCTGGTTAAGAATTTTACAGTATTGTATTTGATGATGATCTTGAAAATTTGAAACTTTTTTTTATTTTTACAAACCCAATTTCTGCAGTCTAGAAACAGAACACAAAAAATTAAAAGTTATGAATGAAAACATGTCTACAAAAAATTCTGTCTTGAAAATTTCAGTTGTGTTACATTTCAGATGTTCAATATTCAAGTTGTGTAATTCGTAAGTTTTTTAAGATTTGTAAGATTTATTAAATTACACTTGTCGAAAATTCAAATTAACATCATTTAAATTCAGCTTGTTTTGGCATATTATTAGCTCCATACTAAAGTACAATATGGTGTCCGAAAGCTGTAAAATTTGTCAAACTGTAGTGAGATTATTGATCTGCTGTCACTATATGTGCGGAGTAATACACAAGGGTGAAGAGGCTGTATGAGTGTTGTTATTGCAGAAAACCGCATGGCTATCAGCCAATCATATTCAAGAAGAACAGTCAGATTTTAAAAGTGTTAACCCCACCCCCACTGGCAATTAATAATTAAAAATTTGATATTAATCTAATACGACAAGTACAGTTATTAATATTTGATGGATGATGAATGAATGAATGGATGGATGAATAAATTAATGAAGCATTTTACTGTTTACTGTGTTTTTAGAAGTATACAATCCACAATCAAACTATATTTACTTCAGAAGCTAAATTACATATAACTTGTATTTATACATATTTATATTCTCTTGCATAACTATGTATTTTATTATTAATTTCTTACATCACTAGCAGTGTTTTTGTCTCATATTATTCAATTTGTGTATTCAGAAAGCAAGACCCGATACCTTAGTAACCATCCCATTCATTCATTCATTCATTCATTCATTCATTCATTCATTCATTCATTCATTCATTCATTAATTCATTCGATCATTCAGCATTGTTTAAAATTGCTCCCATATTCAACAAAACATGAATTAATCATGGTTATACCTTGCAGGACTGAGGTTTTGCTGTTGTATGCCAGTATGAGGTATATTGTTGTGATTATCCGTAAAAAAAATGTCCATACATATTGTCATAGTAAACAGTAGGTTGTGTATATCAGCACTCATCATTACAGCCACAAATCAACAGTCCCGATAACCGCTGTGTCTCAGAACTGTCATTATAACAAAAGTCTCTTTGTCTGAGTTTCCACATTGTGCAGGGAAAAAGACAAAGTGAGGTAAAGACAGAAAGAAAATATTGTCGGCAGTATTTTTAAATTTTCACTGTGGATCAAGACTGTGTTTCTGGCACAGCACATTTGTTACAGTTATAGCTGACTGGAATATGTGGATTTTTCTGGTTTGTTTGTTTTATTTTGGTGAGCCTCGTTTTTTATTGTCATAGCTGACAGGACAATGTGAATCTGGAGGAGGTGATCTATCATAATGTGGAATAGAGTCGTAAGTGTGTGAGATGGAAGTCGTATATCACTGCCATGTTTACCTGTGAGTAACCCGGTTTGAGGCTTCTCATCGCTTTGCCACACGCGTGGACTGAGTGTGACTGAAGCTACCAGTGGAAAGTGTTTTGCAGTGTACCTGAGAGTGATGCATTTCAAAAGAGCATACATTTACTCATTTTTAATTAATTGTTAAACTGCGAAAGGTTGCAGGGCTTTACATATTGATGGTATCAATATTTCTTATGAATTGTTTTTAGGGTATAATCACAATATTGACAATAACAAAATTAAATATTTTGTGAATCATTCAAGAAGATTTTTTTATCAGTGGATCATTGAATCATTCATACAAATAATTTGTTAAAAACCCCACTGAACTATAAAAACTGTATTAAAATATATACTTTTCTTGGCATTTTGTATATTAATTTATTTTGATAATGTTCAGGAGGAGACAATCAAAAACTTAAATACATTCACAAAACCATAGCTTTTACCTGAAGAAGTAATTCACTGAGTCATTGCTCAGTTCACTCCAAATGTATTGAATCATTACTCAAACAAAACAAGTGATTGTTCATGTTAGTAAGTAACTGAATGATTCACAATACAGACTAATCGAAAATGCCAATATATTCCGAAACAAATTCATTGCTTTTAAGTGATTCAACTAGTTCCTTTAAAATTTAATGGTTTGAAGTTTTAGAGATCTTGACTGATTCAAACAGCACTTAAAATATTTATACATTTTCAATCAGGATATACTTTAATGAAAATAAACCACTTATTCATCTCTGTGCGGTTTGATTTATTTTTATTTTATTATTATTATTTTTTTTCACATTGTTAACATTCATAGAGTGTAAGAATGGCTTCTCTCTTAGGTTCAGGAGGCCAGGAAAACCAATCTATTTTCATTTAGTCTGTCAGCCCTTATTAGTCTGCTGTGACAGAGCAAATCAAGGACAGACCAACCTTAGTAAAATGACATGTGACTCATTTGAGCGAGTCATAATGAATCATTGAGTCATCCCTCAACCGATTCATTTAAATGAGCTGAATCACTTCTACAGCTAAACAAACGGCTGCTCATATAAATGAGTCACTGAATCATTAATTTGACCAAGTCCTTCAAAAATCTGATTCTTTAAAGACCAAATAAATCAGTCAACTCATGAACATGGAAACACAATTTATGATTTGTTGTAATCAATTATACACTGTAAAAAGTTGACCTAACTTTAAAAAAATGTAAAATATTGTTGTCGATCCGATTTGTAAGAGGAATTGCATCCCAATCATCACATATACTGCAGAAGACCTATTGGAACCTGCATGGACCCAAGATCCTCACAAAAATCAGTCAAGTTTGGTGAAAGAAAAATGATGGTTTGGGGTTACATTCAGTATGGGGGCATGTGAGAGATCTGCAGAGCCTGAAGTATCAAAACATTTGTGCTGCCCTTTACATTACAAACCACAGAAGAAGGCAAACTCTTCAGCAGGATACTGTTCCTTCTCATATTTCAGCCTCCACATCAAATTTCCTGAAAGCATAGAAGGTCAAGGTGCTCCAGTATTGGCCAGCCCAGTCTCCAGAAGTAAACAATATTAAGCATGTCTGGGTTTAGATGGAGGAGGCATTGAAGATGAATCCAAAGAATATTGATGAACTTTGGGAGTCATATAAGAATGCTTTCTTTGAAATTTCAGATGACTTTATTAATAAGTTATTTGAGTCACTGCAGAGATGTATGGATGCAGTCCTCCAAGCTCATGGGAGTCATACACAATATTCATTCTTTTTCCACTGCTCCATGACTTTATATTCTAACTGTACATTATATCTGTTAAGTGACAAGAATTTTGTCTGAGCCATGTCAGACTTTACTGTCCTAATTAATTAAATAAAAATCAAGGCATGATCATATTTTATTTTGGTAAAATAAACGTAATCTAGAGGCCTTTCATAAAAGCCACTTCTATTACCAAATGATCAACTAGAAGCCAAGTTATTATTTGTTGTTCCTAAAACTTGGATAGCCAACAAGACTTTTGTATAGTGTATAGTTTTGTTTTTGTTTTTTAAATAATCATATTATTTATGTTTGTTTTTTTTCCATTAGTCTTTAAAGCCTGTTTTGTGAGAAAGGCAAGAAAAAAAAAAAAAAACATTTCATAGCTTGTTAGCAAGTATATGCATTGTTTAATGAGTAAAAACACACATTAGTTATCATATCTACGTGATGTAGAGATTCCCAAACAAATTCCTTTTTATTTTTTACTGGATCATAACCTTTCCCAGTACATGGTTGCAGCTGCAAGGGTATCCACTGTGTAAAACATATTGATAAATATGGATAAATTGGTGGTTCATTTCGCTGTGGCAAGCCCTGATGAATAAGTGAAGTTTATTTATAAACTAATTTGGAGAGGATCACATGCTTATGATTGCTTGCAGCCGGCCCCACATTATTCAATTAATGATTCACCAATCAGACGATCCCTAAGCCACTATAAGTACCCCAGGTTTCATATGATTAGCTACTACAGCAGGGGAGTTCTCGAGATCTACCTGAGCTCAAACTCCCCTCTCGCCTTGCAAACGGGAGGGAGCCCCGGGCTCGAGGATCATATGAGCTCAGGGCTCTCTCCCGGGACAGCATGCCAAACAAGCTTCATAAACAATCATCAGCTAAGTGTGAACTCTTGAAAGGGACTACGCCGAAGGAAAATAAAATTAATAATTGAATCATAATGAAATTTCAAAATAATGATCAGAAATTCAGGTACTTCAGGTCACACTATTTATTATAACTAAAAAAATAAGTTATAAAAAATAGTTAAAAAATAACTAATTAAATGCCAGATCATTATGTTGTTTCTTAAGGATCATATCTGTTAAGTTCTTTCCCACTCATGGTCAGTAAGAAAAAAACGTAAAGCTCATAGGTTAAAAGTGCCAGGAAAACAAATCTATTTTCATTGGGTTCTGTCAGCCACTATTAGTCTGCTGTGACAGAGCGTATCAACGACAGTCTAACCAGCCTCAGGAAAATGACATGGCGTTATGATGACATGTGTCTCATGGAAATTGTCATGTGGGACATCTTGGAAGTAGCCTGTCCAGAATGTTCTCTTCAGGGTATAAGAAAAAAATAATGATTGATAATTCATAACAAAATATCCATTGCATCATCCATTGCCTTGGGTACAAACTTTACTGGTTTTTAGGTTTGAGTGCTTATGCCAGGCCCATAAATCATCCCAAGCTTCATCTTATTTTAAAATATACCTGCCATAAGAAAACTTACAATCATTAGAGTCCAATTTGCACCCCAACGAGGAGAAAATGAAGAGAATGCTGAAGTAATGAGATCTAATTGGATGGGTTCCAGTCATCTACTCAGCTTCAATTAACTACCAATTTACTTCAATTTTGACCAGAGTGTAGATTATTTGTCATTACGGTGCATAATGCTAGCCTTGATGCACTTCCAAATGCCTCCCCTAAATTCAGCGTGAGTGTTATTTCATTTGAAGGATGCTGCGACAATTAACTGTATCTTTTTTAACAAACTCCTACTTTTCAAGCGTGCCGGATTTATATAGAGTTCATTGGTCAGTGCATCTCGGGGTTTAAAATAATCCTATGAAGAC
The DNA here is from genome assembly GCF_052040795.2 of Danio rerio. Lineage (NCBI taxonomy): Eukaryota > Metazoa > Chordata > Actinopteri > Cypriniformes > Danionidae > Danio > Danio rerio. Next base: position 42,137,200 of record NC_141032.1, on the reverse strand, counting down.
CTTTCTAATAAGGTTAACTAGCAGCCTCCGCATTTATAAACACGTTCTGTCATCTCCGAGTCTTACAGTATGCTGCATATTTAGATTGCTTATCGTAGTACATACTTCAAAAATAGATCCCTTACACTCGCTGTCGCAGGGAAGGAGAGCGAGGGGTAGAAATGACAAGAGAATAAGCCTCAAGACAAAATGGCATCATCTGCAATGAGCTGAAACAGCACCATTAGTGTTCATAAGGAGAACTGGAAAGGATTGCTGAAGATTAGGCTAGCAGATACTGAAAAACTGTGCACTTGCTGACATAATGGGGACTAGTCAGGGTTTTTTTTTTTACATACTGCAGGACATGATCATGTTAAGTGTGAGTATTCATGGCCTCTGACAGCTAGTGAAGTTTAAGTCCCATCAGTATTCCAGTGGAGCATGATGGGAAGGTCATTACTGAATGCAGATAAATGTTACAAGAGATAAAGCACTGACCTCAGATCAGATTTGGAGAATGAAGAAAGGTCAAATTTACATTTTAGTGCCTCTTCCTCTCCCTCTCTCGTTCTCTGTCCTCTAAAACGGGATGCAATCAGAGGATTGCTTTGGGAAATAATTGACACTTATGGCGAGGTTATGACTGATGGTTGTGTGTTTACTGTAGCCTTTGATTAAGTAAGAGCCAGAGATCATGCCTAAACACATCGCAAATACATTCATCTCCCACAGGGCGGTTTTATTAGGCAAAATCTTGTTGCTGCTACTTTTATTGCGCAATGCTATTGTTAATATTGTTGCCCTCCTGACATTCTCACCTCGGTTTAGATGTTTCCATCAAGGCCGCTGGGAATCCTTGTGTATTATCACATATTACAATGAATTAAAATGTAAAAAACGGCAGCATTTATGACTTTTAAAGTTAATAGCATTGGTTTATTATATTTAATTAATGACATTAGTCAAGGACAAATACACGGTCATCATATTTTATTACTACATTCAAGTAAACAGACATAAACTCTTATTAAGAGTGTGGTCTGAAGTGATTTCAGCTAATTTTAAAAGATGTGATCGCCATAATAGTATTTTATTCATTGCATTTCCACTTTGTTTACAGTTATTTGAAATATTAGGGACATTCGACTTGTATTTTCCATGTATATAAACTAACCACTTTTGTTTATTTAATGTTTAATAGGGACATTATGGGTCCTTGGCTTTATATTGAGCTTTTATGTGAAGTATTTTTCCGTATTGAGTGGAATCGACTTAATGAACTTAATGATCGTGCTTGATCATCATCTTGACTTTTTCAGCTAGTAAGATTGTTCACAATCTGGTTTATGCAATCTGACAGCAAAAGTTAAGCCTGGTTTATACTTCTGCATCAAGTGATCTGCGTGACCCACGCAGATATATAAAGTACTAGACAACCAGACTTAAGTAAAAGTACAAGTGCTCTATCAAAAAAGTGACTTGAGTTGAAGTTGAAGTGCTCTAAGCACCATACTTAAAGTACTTAAGTATTCAAGATTTTTTGTACTTAAGTATTGCATGTAGTTTATTTCAAAATTTACTAAAGTACTGAAAGTAAAAGTACAAGTATTGTTTAATGTAGTTATTAAAGAAAGCAGTCAAAAGACTGTTCTTTTATCATATTGTTTTGTTTATTTTAAATATCTTTTTTGGGGCACGTGAGTAAGCAGAACAAAAAGAAGAAACATGGCTTACGCTACTGTTTTTCTCTCACGCTTGAACTGCAGATCTGACAGATTATAACAGCTTTAACACACTATTTAAAGTTGTGTGTCACAAAAATACTCGAAGAAGTTCTAAACAATCTACCGGAAGATGCTGGTCGCTATGGCAAAAAAAAAAAAAAAAAAAAAGAGAAAAAATCTGAAGTTTGAAAATACATCTATAAAATTCTGACTTAAAAAAAAAATTGTCGTCTTATTTTCAGATGTTCATCATTCAACATAAGAAATCGGAATTCAAAACAAATTTTAAAGGCTTATAATATTCAGTTGTATTTAATTATAATTTTTATAATTCAAATGAACACCATTCAAATTCAGAGTGTTTTGGCATATTTTAAGCTCCATATGAATTCAGACCAAACAAATCTGAAGTTTGAAAATACGTCTATAAAATTCTACTTAAAAAAATATGTTGTCTTATTTTCAGATGTTCAATATTCAACTTAAAAAAAATGTAAATTTGAAACAGTTTTTAAAGGCATATAATATTCAGTTTTATTAAATTAAAATAAAAACTTTTGATAATTCAAATTGACACAATTCAAATTCAGATTGTTGTGGCATATTTTAAGCTCCACATGAAACTAGAACAAAATTTGAACAAAATCTTTGAAACAAAAATGTTTGAAAATATGTCTATAAAAATCAGACTTAAAAATAAATCAGTTGTCCTAAATTTTAGATGTTCAATATTCAGGTTAACAAATCAAAATTAAGAAATTCAAATTCAAAATAATTTTTAAAGGCATATAATATTCAGTTTTATTAAACTACAATTTGTATAATTCAAATGAGCACAATCCAAACTCAGACTGTTTTGGCATCTTTTAAGCTCCATAGTATGACACAGGTAACGTGAATGAAATCTACCAACTGTCTTTTAACAATACCATCTCTGAGCACTCAAACTAAACATTTAAAAGTATTTTTGAAGTACAAAAATTATGGCTGACTAGAACTGCTTGTCTATTAAATGATTTGAATGTACCAAACAGCCTACAGTTTACGGTGTGATGTAAGCTAAATGATGGTGATTTTGTATATTTGCTATAGTTTTAAGGGAGGACTTGTAATATACACATTCATAATGTGCTACTTTAGTGGTGATTTTGTCATTTTTTTGGAACTTCCATCGCGGTGAAAAATGCAGCTTGAATATTCCTGACAGAAAAGATGAACACAAAAGACAGAGAAACTTGAATGTGAATACATGATGAGAGAAATTTCGTCAGAAACAGCACCGCAGCAGTGGTTCAGGAGAAGAAGGAAAAAAAATCACTAAAGTTTTGTTTCTTTATGAGATTGCATTGCCCTCCCTCCCTCCCTCACGCGCACATCCTTAGTTAAGCACACAATAGTGAAGAGTGTTGAGTCCTTTGATTAGAAAATGCTTCATTTCCAGACTGAGGGTTTTTCCTCCGTTATTACCGCCTGTAACCTTCACTGGGACTCTTTGATCAGATTATTTCCCTTGTTGCTGCTTATGATGAAAACGCTACTTCGCAATCTGTGCAGGACTGATGGAAGAGAGGAGAAAGAAAGGGCGGTGATGTAGCAGCGAATGTTGACATCCAATCCGCATGGCCGCATTTTGGATGTAGAGTTCCTGCTCGAACAGGAAGGAAGAGGATTAGGTTATCTATAGCTTTGTGACCCACAATGTCATGACTGAACATATGAGATGTTGATCATCAAGCTGATTGATCCTTGACAGAAATGGTGTTGGGTATCCGAAAAAGATGACAGCATCAAATGCAAAATAAATAAATAAATAAATAACACAAGATGAATTATTCATTTTGATTCTTTATCTGATGTACTCCAAACCACAGAGGTGAGTGAATTCCCAACAGCATCTGACATCATAACTACAATAAAGCGCGGAAGTGCAAGGTTTAGAGCCCGTCTTCACTGAGAAACGCTGGATGAGCCGCTAAATAAAAGATGTGCTGAAAACAGTGTGTTCTGGGGTAGATCACTTAACGTGTATTGATATCTGTGGTCTGCTAAAAGGGAAAGCTGAGGTAATTCTGTCAACCCCGCTGTGTGTGTGTGTGCGTGCATATGTTTTGTGAGTTGTGTGTTGAAATGCAGAAATTAAGTGTATATTTAGAAGTCTGTGCATGTATTATTGATAGTTTTGGTCTTTGTTTTCAGTTATTATGAGCATGATTTTTTTTCTCTCTTCAGTTTTGAAACATTCTTCCCAATCGATTTGTAGTCAGAATGATTAGCCCTCCTGAATTATTAGCCCCCCCCTCTATATTTCCCCCAGTTTCTGTTTAACCAAAAGAAGATTTTTTTTTCAACACATTTCTAAACAAAATATTGTAATAACTTATTTCTAATAGTTGATTTAGTTCATGTTTGCCATGATGACAGTACATACAATTCAGCTTAATATGACATTAAAAGGCTTAACTAAGTTAATTAGGTTAACTATAGGCAAGTAATTAGGCAAGTCATTATAACGATGGTTTGTTCTGTATACAGTTGAAAAAAAAATAGCTTAAGGGATCTAATAATATTGAACTATGATATAAAAATTCTATTTTATTCTAGAATTTAATTCTAATTTTATTCATTATATAAACAGTCCATGTAACGACGCAGCTTTCACAGTTCCCTCCACACACAGCAAGTCAAATAAAAAAACATTTAAGAGAAATAAAATAATAATAATAAATCATGAAAAACTAAATGTCCAGGGTATTTTCAATTAGTTTTAACAATATTTTTTTGAATATATATATATATATATATATATATATATATATATATATATATATATATATATATATATATATATATTCAAAAAAATATTGTTAAAACTACTTGCTTCATTAAACTTAATTTGGGAAATATTTGAAAAAAAAAGTCACAGCAGGGCTACTAATTTAGACTTCAGCTGTATGTTGTCTTTAGATAACTTATGTTATGCCTTATTACCAAAGACTATAGAATGCAAAAGACATGTCACTCATAAGCGGCGTGAGTTGAGCATTTTGCGTGATTGACAGTCTTAATGCGCAAATAGCTCGAGTTGGAAAATCTGAACTTCAACGCTCTGCGTTAACCAATCAGGAGCTTTCTCTTGTAGGGGAGTGATTATGATATAGCGCATATTGTTGGTGTCCTGGGGAATAATCCTCTTGCCGAAAACAAGCTAGAGTCATAGGGCAGACAGAAGCCCTCCCTATGACGTGAATCTGCATATATTGTAAAGTGAATTTGACACGCAAGTATACATGATAGCAACTACTCAAATGTCCATAAACTTGTAAACAGTAAGTCACTTTCATATCTGGTGGAGATTCGCCATCAAGACCAAGTTGTGAGTTACTTCAGAAGAGCAGCACGATCAGATGATCGTTATCTAGAGGACGATAATGTGTAGAACGGCTATAAATGAGGCTGGTGTTGTGATCTCATTCCTTTGAATTGCGCATGCACATTAGCTCGGACAACCTGAAAAAATGCAGATTTAATTCTAATGTTTGAAACGAAACTTATGAAATGATTGTTGTTTAATTTTATTGGTGATTCCAAATCTGCAATGTAATCGTAAGCAAAACAATTACTGAGCACAAAAAAAAAAAACTCAAATAAATTTGTTCATAACTTTTAGACTTTTTGAAGAATAAATAACATACATTAAATATCACTTTATATACAGCTCAATACACTTCGCAAACAGCTCATGCTTTTTTTCTAAAAAGTTAGAAAAACATCTAAAGTAACTATAAATCAGTTACTTAAAAAACATTGAACAGCTAGCTTAATGATATATATGCTTCTAAATGCTTTCTTTGAACTGCACCTCTCTATATGAATACAGTTATGAAATACTAAATGTTAATTTACTCTTTATGAACAAAGCTGTTTTTTTATTCTTCACCTACGAGAGCTTGCTTTTGGTTTACATCAAATCCTTCATATAGTTAACCGAGTTTCTTGTATCTTCACTTTATGCAAGTCCTGTATCCAGGTAATAACTTCCTAGGCACAATGAGGATCAAATACATATAGCAGAATGGATAATTTACCTGCGGTTATAACTTCACAAGTGTGCAATATTTCTCAAACAGACTAAGTGATAATTTACCTTCCAGACTGCAGCGGTGTTTTATAATGCTGACACTCATTCGCTCATTGCCCATTGCAAAAGCTGATATCGGTTGCAGAGCTACAAAAAATATGGGCAAGGGTATGTTTTGGGCTTTATATTTGAGTAACAGTGAAAATGAATTCAATAATCCCATTCAAACATGTGTTTCCTGGACAACTGAAAGGCTTTCCAAATGAAGGCTATTATGATTATTAAGTTACGCTGTGAATAGCATTGTGGTTTGCTTTGTATGAACAAGCTGAGGTTTAAAACTCTAAAATGACATAATTTGTCCACTGCTGAGTGGAAAGTGGAATAATGTTCCCCTAATTGATTCTATTATTAATAGCATTATGCTGTTGTTGATGTTGTTTCTGTTGCTGCTGTTGATGATGTTGTTGTTGTTGTTATTGTAGTTGTTGTTAATAAGGGTGTAACAGTAGACAAAAAAGATAATCAACATTCAGTATTTTATTTTTTTTTCTCTGTTCTGAAGTCACGGTTTGGTTTGGTTTGTTTTGGCATTTTAACTAAACATAAAATAAACTATTTTATTTTATTTTTGTTATTTTATTTGTTATATATATTTTTTTATTATTTGTTTTTTTATTTTATAAAAAAAACTTATATATTCTTATTTATTTGTGTGTTTTCAAATAAACTTAATTTTTTGTTGTATTTTCTTAAGCAAGCATTAATACTCCAGCTATTTAAATTATGAAGTCCTATGGACCCTTTTCACAAGAGTGTTATGAGGTATTTACAGTATTTTACAGTCTTCATAGTCTTAAATCCTTGAAAGCTTTTAAAATTTAGATTTAAAAAAAACATATGAACATTTATATGCATTTATATATGTACTATATCATCTTTGCGTCAAATAATAAAACTACGAATTATCGCTTATGCAATGTGTTTCTAATGCAGTGTCTATTGGGCTAAGAGTAAATTTTTTTTTTTCAAATTCTCACACATTTTTTTTCCTTTTTCTGAAAGTCTTGATAGCACCATTCTGAAGTTTTTATTTTATTATTTCAGCAAATAGGATTGTAATATATATATATATATATATATATATATATATATATATATATATATATATATATATATATATATATATATATATATAAATATATATATATATATATATATATATATATATATATATATATATATATATATATATATATATATATATATTTATATATTTGTTGTACCCTCCCATTCATATGTGAAAAGCTCTATTACTTCCACATAACTGAAATATTAAAGGCTACATTTATCAACAGAACCCAAACTTTTAACTTAATTTCCTCTTTATTTCTATATATAATATAATATAATAAAGTGCATATTACACATAAGGCATTTTTATTACATTTGAATTTGATTATAAACTGATATGTGAAGATTCATTGTTAAAGTAATAACTTACACGTTTGTTTCCATAACTGATTGTAATGGCAGATTTATATAAACACATTAAGGGCTGTATGTTAACGATCTATGCGCAAAGTCTAAAGTATATGGCACAAAAGCATTAAGGATGTGTCCAAATCCTCTTATGCTATTTTAGGGATGGAAAAATACGCTCTGTGCTGCGGCGCATGGTCTAACAGGGTTGTGCTTATTCTCTTAATGAGTTCTGGGTGTGTTTTGAGAATAAACCAATCAGAGTCTCATCCCCCTTTCCCTTTAAGAGTCAGTTGCATCGCACCATGACACATTTGCTATTTACATGGCATACTTTGTAGGTGGAAAAAGCTGAACGCTTCACCAGCAAGAAAACAGTGAAATAGACCATCTGCAGTGCAAGGATAAAGAATGAGCCTCCTCCAATTGGCCTTTACTTTCGCAAAGCACAAATATTTGTTTCAAAACTATTTCTAAATTCAGTTCTAATTTCCACCAAATGAATAAATGAACAATAATAATAAAGTGTGGTCAAAAAACTGAGCTACATCCAAATAAACATGCTATGCCCCATATGGTCCAAAACCCAACAGGTGGACAAATCTAAGCTTGTTTTTAATAAAACAAATATAAATATAACTATAATAAATTATACTGCTAAAAAATAATAACATTATGCAAATGCTAGTTGTCATGAATAAGCTAAACAAATCACCTAAGATGTGGAAGTCATGGAGGCAGTGGTTTTTATATTTATCTATTAGGTAATAATTGTTGTAATATTATTCCTATATTTACTTTTCATTTGTAAAGATATATCATTTGTAATGAGTATTGCTGTACATTCTGATTGTTTTAAGCAACGTGTTAGCGAGGCGCAAAACTAAAGAGCTCTCAGACCTACTTTCAGCTGGTTAATTGCACAGTCTATTTTAGCATTGCACCAACAATGCGTCTTAACTCATCTTCTTTCTAGACTGGAACACCCATGAGTCAACATAGTGACAGAAAATGGGAAAATTAAGGTTGCGTTGGTCTAAAAATAGCAAGACGCTGGGGCAAACACGTCTTGCGCCTTATTGCGCCGGGTGTTTGATAGGGCTCTAAATGTTTAAGGTATCACTAGCGAGTTAAAATGCAGTTCAAATTTTGGATTGTGTAGTGCAAATATTTAGAGAAATGCTCTCAAATTGAAGCTTATTTATAAATAAATTTTGAGAGCATCACATGCTTATGACCACATCTGGTCCCGCATTAGCTAACACATGCATAATCAGATGATTCCTAGCTCACCATAAATAACAAGAACTTTTCCTGCCTCAGTTATCTTTTTCTTGATATGGCGACATGGCAGCCCGGTGATTAGCACTGTTGTCTAAAAGCAAGGTTCAAGATTTTACCAGACTAGTCAACAAATTTTTTTCGAAGTTCGAACTTGTTCTCCCCTGCTGGCATGGGTTTTTCCCAGTTTTCTCCCACAGTCCAAAAGCATGTGACATAAGTGAAATGACCATACCAAATTGGCACCATAGATGAGCTCTTGGCAAGCAGTATATCTTTCTATATCAATCTCTATAATGTCATTAGCCATAAATAAGCAGGGGAGTTCTTGAGACCAACCTAAGCTCAAACTCCCCTCTCGCTTTGCAAACAGGAGGGGGCCCCAGGCTCATGGATCTTATAAGCTTAGGGCTTTCTCCTGAGACGGCATGCCAACCACGCTTTATAATCAATCATCAGCTAAGTGCAAACTCTTGAAACAGTTTTTATTTAGTAATAAAATGGACAGAACTTCAAAAATGAGACTTGTTTATATTGAAAGAATACTGAATGAATACTGAGCTGCAATATATAGTGATTTTAGTTACATCTGCAGAAATAACATAGACTAAAAGAATAACATGACAGGTTTATGAAATAACTTCAGGCCTTTAAATGAAAGTTATGGAATACACTATTGTGTTAATTGGGTTAATATACAGCTTTTTTGAACTCACAAATGTGTGCCTTTTATCAGATCATTAGATGAAGATAATTGACTTTTTATTTTTTATTTTCCTTTTAGTTAACAATTAAATGTCAATTATCATGTAATGGGTTTTTTCATCTAATGTTACATGGCTAACAGTTGAGAAAAGGGAAAGACATTCTCCTCAACCGAGTAATACTGTCATTCAAATGTGTTTCAATGGGATTTTAAAATGATCAGCAGAGATGTGACTGAAATTGTCTGCATAAGTGCCATCGCAATTCGGGGAACGTTTGCAGTTTCTAATCAGTGTGAGATTTCTTTCATAAAGAAACACCTGAAGGGCTCTATTTTACCAGTCTTAAGCATTGTGCAAAAGTATTAAGGGTGTGGCCGAATCCACTTTTGCGGTTTGCGCCGTAGTATGGTCTAACAGGATTACGCTTATTCTCTTGATGAGTTATGGGGGTGTTTTAAGCATTAAGTGCATTTAAACCAATCAGAGTCTTATCTTTCATTCCCTTTAAGTGTCAGTTGCATCGTGCCTGGCGCATTTGCTATACACATAGCTGACTTTAGAAGTGGAAAAATGAAATGCTTCACTAGTGAGAAAACCATTAGCCTCCTTCATTAGGCCTCTTTACTTTCTCTTTATTGTACTTCTGCTCTTTACTCCTTTACTTCTGTACAAAAGGAAGCGGTGTTGTACACACCCCACTGAAGTCATCCATTAAGCAGGTCGCACACCAGAAGCGCCGCTCGGCGCCGCGACACGGCGCGTACATGACAGTTTAAAGTATCGCACACCAGACGCGCACATTCGAATGATATTTAACATGAAACTAATCAGATGGCGCTCTGTGGCGCGGCTGAAAAATGAACTGCGTCCTGAGCCGTCGCCGGGCGCCGCCGACAGCCGCCGACTTGCGGCGCCGGTGTGTGTATCCTGATAGAAACCTATGTTTAGAATTCTAAAATATGTGGCGCTGCGCGGCGCGCCGCCGAGCGGCGCTTCTGGTGTGCGACCTGCTTAAGCCTACATATTTAATTTTGCTTGTTAAGCGCAAAGATTTGTTTCAAAACTATTTCTAAATTCAGTTCTAAGTTCCAGCAAACGAATAAATGTACAATAATAGCGGAAGTGTGGTAAAAAAACTGAGCTATATCCAAACACGTGTCCTATTTTTAAGCCCCATATGGTAATGCAGACTTCTCAGGTGGACAAATCTAAGCTTGTTTTTTTTTTTAATAAAACAAACATAAATATGCATCTGATAAATACTACTGCTATACAAATGTATACAAAAGTTGTCATGAATAAACTCAAAAAGCTCAGCCGAGGAGAAGAAAGCATGGAGAATTTATTTATTTATTTTTTTTAATATCATTAATTTATTTATTTTCTTTTCGGCTTAGCTCTTTTATTCATCAGGGGTTGCCACAGCGGAATGAACCACCCAACTTATCTAGCATATGTTTTACGCAGCGGATGCCCTTCCAGCTGCAACCGTGTAACAGTTTTTCTTGTCACTATTTAAGTTTCTACCTGTAATTGCTAGCTAGCTAGGTAGGGGGCGAGCTAGGTATTGAGACTTTAACCTGCTTAAAAGGAGGTAGAGAAGAAGGAGTAGACAGGAAGTATTGTGCTCAGCACATGGAATGGCTTCTTCACTTCGCTGTCCTTTGTTGGCCCTCATTTGAGGAAAATTTTGTTTTTATACTTAGATGTAAGTAGGCCTGTTATTTGTATATATTTCAGATTTGTATATATGTTTTGGGTGGTGTTAGCAAGGTGTTTAATGTATGTTTGTTTATATGCAGAGGGTTTTTTGTATAATGCACTTTAAGACCTCAAAACAGGACCTGGACAAAAAAGGGACAATCCATCTTCATATCTACAGACTTTCTTTCATCCACTTTTCAGCTGATTCCATGGCCAACCCTTGATGAACTGTTTTGCTGAGACCGATGTTTCATGTGTTTCACTTAAGAACTGATGGTATGTTTTTTGCTTGCTCTAAACACTGGTTTAAATGGGAAGAACTAAAAATGATAATTTCTTTTGATAAGTGATCTTTAATGAATTAACTCTGCTGATCATGTCATATCCTTTGTGTGTTTCAGAATTATTTATTCCTGTTGTCGTATGCACTTTTTTGAATATACATAACTCGCTGAAAGTTATTTTGTGGTCCCTCAAATTCTGTAATGTTGCTTTAAAAAGGTAGTTGTTTCAACCCAATGCTGGGAAACACCCACACACTCTCATTTACACACAGGCTGCATCCGAAACCACATACTTCCATATTATATAGTACGCTAAAATCAGTATGCGAGCCGAGTAGTATGTCCGAATTCATAGAATTCAAAAAACAGTATGCGAGAAGTACCCGGATGACTTACTATATCTGGCGAGATTCTAGAGTTCGCATCCCATGCATGCTGCGCTATCCCATGATGCCCGCGAGCGAATTCATGAATGGGAGTGAAGCGACTCAATTGGATGTAGCACGTCCGAATTCCATTCATGCTTGTCACATTCATACTGTATAGAACATACTTTTCTAACGGGTAGTACGTTTTAATTCAAATACAGTACCTACTGAGTAGTAGGCGGTTTCGGACGCAGCCACATACTCTATGGACACTTTAGCCTTATTTAATTCACCTGTATCGCATGTCGTTGGACTGTGAGGGAAACCGGAACACCTAGAGGAAACCCACGCGAGCACAGGGAGAGCATGGCACAGTCTATTTCAGTTTCTCAAAATAGCAACACGCCAACAATGTGTCTTTACACACCTCCTTTATAGACCAGCACACCCATGAGTCCACAAAGTGGAGCAAATAGATTTGCTATTTAAACAATGTGGTGCAAAATGTGAAAATTAGGGTTGAGCTGGTCTGAAAAAAGCAACAGATTGCACCATAAACATCTTGTGCCGGGTATAGGACCCAAAGACTTTAGAATTTTCTATAATCTACTGATTTTTTTTTTTTTTTTTTTTTTTTTTTTCTCCAGAGACACCAAACATCCAAGAACTGAGATTTACTTTGGGTATTATGTTTGACTTTAACTGAAAGAAGTAGTTGTAGGACATCCTTATTAACCAGTCCTGCACTGGTTTGGCAGACATCCATGACTGACTTTGGCTGTATGCCTCGCTTGGCAGGATTATTAATCATAATTAACTTAACAGTAAGGTGTACAGGTCTTCTAGTGCCCTAATGATAATTAAATGAGATTGAGGTCTGTGAGAGAATATATGTTAGTAATGAGGTGGCCTTTCCTGAACGTCAATGTTAGTGTATCATTAGTCCAGTTCTCTGCGAATGCCTTTATTTCCAAAATATTGGATTCTCATATTATGCCACAACATTCCCATACCACTTTCTAAAAACTGACGAAATTTGCCTTGGCAACCAAATGTTTTTTTTTTTTAGAGTAAATAACTGCATAATATTGATTTTATTAGCATTGTAATTTCCCCATCTTATTTTTTTTAGAGAGCAGTTATTGTCTGCAGCTATAAGAGGGTAGATATTACCTCAGAGAAAGAGGGACCTGCAAATCAGAGAATATCAGGTTCATATCCAGCGCTGCACACGCACACCCACACACTCACACCCATGAAGTATGACACTGTTGCTATGGGACATGAACTGCCCACTCGGGGACTAAAGCGGGCATATCGAGTTCTAGAGGTCCTTGTTAGCATAGCCTGAAAGCATACCACAATATCATATTCCACAAAAGAGTCGAGACCCACACATTACATTTAGATTCTATTACACCACCGAGGCTTCTGGTTTTGTAGAGCTTGTGTCGCTACATTACTGCAGAACAATAAGAACACTATTTAACCAGACCACAAAGAATTGTTCCTGCAGCGATTTGGAATATAATAATGTTATTCTTATTGTAAAAGTTGATATTGATTATCTATCTATCTATCTATCTATCTATCTATCTATCTATCTATCTATCTATCTATCTATCTATCTATCTATCTATCTATCTATCTATCTATCTATCTATCTATCTATCCGTCTGTTCATCCATCCATCCCTCTGTCTGTCTGTCTGTCCGTTCGTCTGTCCCTCAATCTGAAATCCATCCACCCATCTGTTTATCCGTCTATATGTCCATCTGTCTATCTATCTGTCTGGTTATCCACCATCCATCTTTCTGTCCATCTGTCTATCCATCCACCTATCCGTCCATCCATCTGTCTATCTGTCTGTCCGTTCGCCTCTCCCCCATCTATCCTTCCACCTATCCATCCGCTCGTTCGTCCGTCCACCTGTCCATCCATCTGTCTTTTCTACCTTCTTTTGTCTGTCTATATTATTATGTTCAGTCTGAATACAATTTGATCTATCTGTATATGTTTCTTTCTGCATGACTCTTTAATTTGTATATTTTCTTTACAATTAAATTTTTTTTATTTGATGTCAATTACTGGTATTCAACACTGTTGTTTCAGAGATATTCAGAGTGAAATATTAGTAAATATAAAGTCATCAGAACACTTTGTTCCATACTATCGAAGACAGGGGCCAACCCTGTTCCTGGAGAGCCACCTTCCTGCAGATTTAAGTTGCAACCCATATCAAACACACCTGCCTGTAATTATCACGTGGTGTTCAGGTCCTAATTAATTGGTTCAGGTGTGTTTGATGTGGGTAGCAACTGAAATCTGCAGGAAGGTGTCTCCAGGAACAGGGTTGGCCACCCCTGATCTAAGATGACACCTCTTTTGTCTTTGGAGGTCAAAACTTTAATTTACTACATTAACTTGCTATATTGAAGAGCTTTAATTTACTCATTGAACCTGATCTGAATCTCTTTTAACATTGGCAACAACATTTTTTTTATCAGTTTTGACTCATGTTTGTTATCGTCTTTTGAATTGGGCAGCACTTTAGATATTTCTTTGAGGAACAACTGCAAACTGAAATACAGGAAAACAGTGTGTCTTTCTTTCTTTTCTTCTTTCTTTGTTTCTTTCTTTTTTCTTTCCTTCCTTTTCTTTTTTCAATCCATTTTTTAACCACATTTGACAATCTGTTGTGTTTGCATCTTGAGTTTCTGGTTGAGAAAGCTGTCACAATGTACTTTATGGTTCAAACATGCATTATTTCCTATTGTTTAATTATAAATTATTGTCTAAAGGTCTATAATTTCCTGTTGCATTGTGACAACATGCCCCACTACTGTATAAAATGAAGCTCTATGTAATCTTCGGGCTGTCAAACTTGCAGTTGTTGGGCAAAAAATGGCTGTGCTTTTCTCTGGTGGTAATGTGGCTATTGAGGCAATCACACCTGTGTCTTTAGAGCGGTGCTCAATCAAGGCTGCTGAATGGCATCCCAGATAGCTCAGCGAATTGTCCTCCATTATTGTGCCAGTAATGGCTTCATGCGTAGCATCTTATTTTAAACCCAATTTCTCGGTGAAAAAAGAAACACACGAGCACAACATAAACCATAATGCACCACCTAAGAAAAGAAAGACAAAAATAGGAACAATAATTCGCAGTATCTCAATATTCTTTGGGTGTAGTTCTATAGTTTTATGTGTTCTATGGCTCATTTGTCATCAGCCTTTCATTTCCGCCCCACCAAAGCTGATCTCTTTCATTTTATATTTGACATTACGCTCAGTTTCAGGAGTCTGCTTGTGTGTGTGCGTGTCAGTTTCCGTCTCCTCGGAGTGAAGCAGCACTTTCTTACATCCATTTCCTCCTGCTGCTGCCTCTTTTGACCTCCCTAAACTCCACCATGAGATTATTAGTACAATTTGCCACCATTAGCAGCAGTTATATTAAATAATAGGTCTGTGTTCCATCTTTAAATCAAAGCTAATTACACCCAGGAAAGAGGACCCGGTGCCAGAGGACAGGTTGTCCTCATCCTTGAACAGGCACTGCCTTTTTGGCCCCAATCAGAGCACAAAACACAGAGTGGCTCCAGTAATGCTAGAGTTAGCTGTACCCCATCAAACATCTGTTACACCATGAGGGCAGATTTGATAAAGAAAACATGCCCTCGTTGAACCTGAATAGATTAGGAGAGCAAAAATAATGTTTAAATATACACAAAAGATGCCAATGTCTAGGTCAAAGTTCAATTTTCAAAACAACTGTCAATTTAGTGAGTTGTGAAGCTTGAGGGAAATTGTAGCACTATAAGGCCCCGTTTACACTGCCAGTAAAATGTGACCCACTTCCGATTTTTTTTTTTTGGCTCCTATGTGACACAGATCAGATCTGTTCTATGGCTGTGTAAACAGGAAAAAAACACATGCATTCGGATATTTAGAGATCGGTTTTAGACCTCCTTCATATGTGGAATTAAATCGCATATAATTGCGATTGTCATGTTAACAGGCAGATCGGAGTTATTGAGGCATTCCGTTTTATATGTTATTAAACTTGCAACAATCTGGTGCTTTTCCGCAGTTTAATGACAGAAGAAAGAACTTATTTGTAGACGCCAATGTGGTAAACAACAACAACTGAGGAAACATGGAGGAGGAAAGAAGTCAGTTGCCACCAGACCTGAGATCTCTCGCATACCCACAAATTCCTCTGAATGGCGGAGGACACCTTATGTAAACCCTAGGCACAAGCTGCGATGACGGCACCTTTCTCACCTCTGCCACAAAATCATTTTAAAGTAGGGTGAACTTCGTGTTGTAGCCTAACTTTTGCTTTTTGACTCTATTAACACGCACTGCTGGCTACACATAGAACAACTTTATTCTCTCCAACATCAGCACGCACACAGGCAAAGGCTACATCTTCAACTACACACACACACATCAGGGCCATACCATTACATAAACTGCGTGGGGGTAAATCTGAACCCTTCACTGCTTACACTACACTTCGCATATTTTGCAGAGCTAAAAACAAGACAACTTCTTCCATCGTAGCTAGTGTGGCACAGATGCTAGAACCTGCTTTTATGCATGCGCGACATCGTAAATTGTATGGCAAGTGTAAACACATGAATTGGATATGGGGCACAATTAAAATAACGTGTAAACGGACAGGCAAACAAATCAAATATAGGCAACAAATCGGAAATGGGCATCAAGACCTGATAGTGTAGATGGGTGGAGCCTAAATCAGTGTTTCCCAACCCTGTTCCTGAAGGCACACCAACACTACATAAAGTGCATCCTGAAAATATTTATAGCGCTTCACTTCTTACACATTTTTTAAACTTACAACCTTCTTCCAAAATAGATTAAATTCATTTATTTTCTAAAAATTCTACACACAATACCCCATAATGATAATGTGAAAAAAGAGTTTGAAATTGTTGCAAATTTCCTGTTGTCAATTTAGTTGATTAGACATGATTTGATAAGGCATACACTTGACTATATAAGCTCTCTGACCTCCAAGACAGGATTGTCTCGAGGCAAAAGGATAGGGAAGGTTACAGAAAAAATTCTGCTGCTCTGAAAGTTTCAATGAACACAGTGGCCTTCATCATCTGTAAGTGGAAGATGTTTGGAACCACCAGGACTCTTCCTAGAGCTGGCCGGCCATCTAAGTCAGGGTTTTTCAAAGTCTAAGACAGTGGGCCTCCCTTTTGATACAACTTATCCATTGGCGCCCCCCTCCTCCCAAACAGGCACGCACCCACGCACACACAAACACACACACACACACACACACACACACACACACACACACACACACACACACACACACACACACACACACACACACACACACACACATATATATATATATATATATAGTTTACTTTAGCAGGTCTCATGCTGTCATTAGCCAAAATATCTTGACAAACAACACATAAAGGTCGTGGTTCATCAGCTGGTCCTGTCCACGTAAATCCTAAACTCAAATACTGATCATCATATCGTCGTCTTTTGGTTTTAAGCCCTGAACTTGAAGGCTTTGAATCGGGGGGTCTCAAAAACCGACCCATTGTATTAGCAGGCATATACCTGTATTGGCGGTCTTGCCAAACAGAAGCAGATTCACAGCTATGGCCTTCTGGGTAAAAAAGATTTTCTTATTTTTGACTTATTATTATTTTTAGCTTTGTTTAATTAAAAAGTTTAAATATAATAAAAAATACATATAATAATTAAACTTAATAATAATATTTTTATTATATAATATTTTTTTCCGCGCCTCCCCTGACATCCCCTCCTCCCAGGGGAGGCGCGCCTCACACTTTGAAAACCCCTGATCTAAGTTGAGTAATCGGGAGAGAAGGGCTTTAGTCATGGTTGTGATCAATAACTCAATGGTCACTCTGTCTGAGTTCCAGCATTCTTTTGTGGAGAGAGGAGAACCTTACAGAAGGACAACCATCTGTGCAGCAATCCACCAATCAAATCTGTATTTTAGGGTTGCCAGATGAAAGCCACTGGAATTTGCCAAAAGGCATCTGAAGGACTCTCAGACCATGAGAAACAAAATTCTCTGGTCTGATGAGACTGAAATTGAACCCTTTGGAGTGAATGCCAGGTGCTGCGTTTGGAGAAAACCAGGCACCGTTCATCACCAGGCTAATACAAACCCTACAGTGAAGCATGGTGGATGCAGTGTCAGTCCAGTTTTCAGAGTTCAGTTTAGTGTGGTTCAATTTTCACTGCTGAAAGTCTAAACACTGAAGAGCAATCCTGAAAAGCAGCTCTACAATTGCAAGCCAGTGGCGAAATACAAACTTCAGCAATTGATGAAGGGTAAGGAAAAAACCTTGAGAGAAACCAGGCTCAGCTAAGCCAAACCATTTTTCCTCTGGCCAAACTTCTTGTGCAGAGCTGCAGTCTATTCACCAGAGACTGGAGAACACTGGACGTCCATCTTGGAGAAGTTGCAGGTGTGAGTACGTCAGCGGTAAGTGTTCAGGTTTGGGATCAATGCGAAAACTCGTCTGTCAATGTGGTCTTTCAGGAATCTGTCTCATGCTCTCCACTCCTACATGACCGCCACAGCATTAGCTCGGTATAAGGCCTGGTCCAAGATAATGGATTTCTCTAGAAAGTGCTCTATGGTTAGCATCATCTCTTCACAGGTCTTGAATGACATCAATGGCACTGCACAATGTCTAGAGGCTTCGAAATGAGTATCCCCAAGTGGAAATAGATAAAGAAAATAATTAGCGTAGCTGCTGTTCACAGTGTATTTAAACATAGATAATAAACATCAATGCAAAAATGAAGTACTATATACAAAAATAGTAGTTTTATAAACAAACATAGAAACAAATGTGTAAAGCAAATGAGTATTTCTAAGAACATGTCTGGTGCATTAAGACAAGAGGAGTGTGTCCTACAGGTCATTTGTCAAGCCCACCGGCATCATACTTTACTAGACAGATGGTTCTTTAATCTAGTTTTCAATTAAGAAAGTGTGTATGAGCCTCAGACGTTATCAGGAAGGCTATTCCAGAGTATAGGAGCCATAAATGAGAAGGCTTGACCTCCTTTAGTAGACTTTGCTATTTTTTGCTATATTCTACCAGAAGCCCTGAATTTTTAAATCTTAAAGAGTGAGTTGCAATGATTTGATTCAGCTGTGTTTGAATAGGACGAGGCCAAGAAAAAAGCCAAGAAAGTATACTTGAAAATGGACAAGGATGGTTAAATATGTATCCATCCAACCTTTTTTTTTTTTTTTTTTTTGCACCATACACTTTATAAAATATAAAAATGTAAAAATTATATAAAACATTTCTAAACATCTGTAATCTATATTGGAGTTAATAAATAGATACATATCCTTTTATTATTCATTCAGTGAGATTTCACAAACAATGTTTTGGGGGAGATGTGTGGAGAAATCTTAACCAGTCCACCTAAAACAAGTCAGATCAGATAAAAATAAAAACCTAAAATATTTATCTCAGTCTGTGTCTACAAGCATGTCCTACTGATTTCCTATATGTTTTGCTGACAGATCATTAAGGATATTGACGCATCGCTGTTGCAAACTTTTAAAGACCTTGACTGAATGATGAGAATGGTTGCATACCAGCGAGGCTGTTATTCTGTGGGCACTTCCATGCCTTTAAACACGTGTGACACAAAACTAATGATTATTGGTGGGTTAACACATCAGTCAAATACCATTGTGGGCAGTGCTTAACCATTAAGAGTGGCTGAAGAAATATTTAAAAAATAAAATAAATGATAAATGAATAAATATACAAATTCTTACATTTATATAGTGCTTTTCTGAACACTCAAAGCTCTTTACACAGTATTGGGGGAATCTTCTCATTCACCACTCGTGTGCAGCATCCACCTGAATGATGTGATGGCAGCCACATTGCGCCAGACCACACACCCGCTGATTGACCAAATTATGATATGGTGATGGTTAGGAGGTCATAATAGGTCTGTGGGTAAATTTGGCCAGGATGTCGAGGTTATACCCCTACTTTTTTTTTTTTTTTTTTTTTTTTTTTTTTTTTTTTTTTTGAAGGATATCCTGGGATATTTAATAACCACAGAGAGTTAGAACCTCGGTTTAATGTCGTATCTGAAAGACGGCGCTCACTGGGCAGTATAGAGTCCCCATTAATATACTGGGGCATTAGGACCGACACAGACCACAGGTTGCGTGCCCCCTGCTGGCCTCACTAACACCACAAATATTCTTAATAGGTGATTCACTCAATTAATTAATCAATAATTAATTAAACTGGATAATGGTTTATTAATTGGGAAATCAAGCAAGCTACTCTGTGAATGAACTGAATCAATAACAATTTATTTGAAAAATGGATATTAAATTATTGTGTCTGTTAACTTCTTGAATGCTGAACTGTTTTATATGCTTCCGTAACTTTAATTATAGGTTCATTATAATTCCTTTTAGGAACATGTTTAATGTTTGTTGACTTTGTGAAGTGATTAACATACTGTCAGTCAAAAAAAATGACATAGATTTATGTAGGTGATAAATATTGTGCAACCACCTAAGCACATTAATCATATTTTGGATGTAATCATGAAGGCTCCTTTCCCCGCTGTAATCTGAATAAATATGCCTTGCTTTTTCCAGAAATAGTTTACCCAAAAATAAAATTCTGTCATTATTTACTTTTGCTCATGTTAATATATGAGGGTTGTTTCAAAGCCAGATTCTTTATTCTGTGGGAACCAAAAGAAGATATTTTAAGTAGATGGGATCCAAAGCGCTGAAAGGTTTTTTTTTTTTCTTTCTTTTTTTTTTCATTATAGTTTGGAGTGAATCTTTAGATTTATTTATTTTTTTTAGATATGTAATTGATAAAGCAGCATTTACTAGCCAAGCTTTTTAACATTTTTTTTTTTATTTTTTTTAAAGAAAGATGTCCTGTATAGCATTTTTTTTAATCTAGTTATCCTATTGAGTTTTAGTAAAATGAGCCTTGAAGCGTGTTGGCTTCAGATGATCATTGTGGATTCAAAATGTAACATGCTTTTGATGATCGAGACTAGAGCTACACACTATGTCACATTGCAGGATATGCAGTATTGAGTCTGAATCATACTTGACCAGGAGCCACACAACACGTGATTTGTAGAGCCACTACTAAGTGTAACCATAATAGAGTGAAAGTTTATCAGTTGCTTGTGATTTTAAGCCCTGTGACTGTGCCTTTCAAGAGAGTTTAAAATATTTGGGCACAAATAATTATGATGTTTGGATGTGAAACAAAGATTAATTGTATTTAATTATTCAATCGATTTCATTCATTTATTTTCTTTTCGGCTTAGTCCCTTTATTAATCTGGGGTCCCCACAGCGGAACTGCTAACTTATCCAGCATATGTTTCATGCAGTGGATGCCCTTCCAGCTGCAAACCATCTCTGGGAAACATCCATTCACACTCATACACTACAGACAATTTAGCCTACCCAATTCACCTGTACCGCATGCCTTTAGACTGTGGGGAAACCGGAGCACCTGGAGGAAACCCACGCAAACTCAAAGAGAATATGCAAACTCCACACAGAAATGACAATTGACCCAGCCGAGGCTGGAACCAGTGACCTTGCTGTGAGGTAACAGCACGACCTACTGCGCAACTGCATCGCCTTCAACCAATTTATGCCTAATTTTTTTTTTTTTTTTTCTCAGAATTTTGTCTTGTTTCCTGTTTAAATTTCTACATTTCAAAGTGATAAATAAGGATATTTTACTTACCTCATTGGTACATAATTTTGCTTGTGTAACCCACCAGTCCTACACCCAACCCGGTCTAATCTGAGATCCAACTGGCAATTCTTTTTATGGGAGTCATTTGCACTGACAAGAAGACTAAAGACCATGGCTTTTAGCGCCTGTCGCTAAAGCACCTTCAGAGGTCAGAGAAGTGAGGTTTACCTGCATAGCACTTTGCTAGCTAGCCTCTGTTACACTCACCCCCTAAACCCCATCTCATCCTGGACGAGTAACCCACCAGTCCTACTGCACCCAACCCGGTGTGAGCTGGGATCGAACCGGCAATTCTTTGTATGGGAGTCGGTTGCTCTAACAAGAAGCCTGAAGACTATGGCTACTAGGCAGGGGCGGATTTAATCAAGTGGCCGCTTAAGGCTCCAGGAAATTTGGGGGCCCCAATAAAAACCTAGTATAAATTATATCTATAAATTACATACATATAGATACATAGAAAACCATGTGTGTATGTATGTGTATATGTTATAAGTAAGTAAGAGTCTACTAGACGTAGAGAGAGTTCTCCAAAGTTTTTCAGTACGACAGTAGGGCAGTAGCAATGTTTCATTCTTTTGATATTTTGCTAAAAATTGAGAAATGATTTGGCTTTTTTGGAAATCTGAAAGCTTGTATACCCATGTGATTATAAGATGCGACTTTAAACAAAAAGAAAACATTTAAAAAGTGCCAAAATATGCAGAAAAAAAACAACTTTTTAAGCATTTCAGATGATTTTTTTTATTAGATCATTTAAACTGATGCAACACGAATTCATTTGTCAGGCGAAAAGCGATGTTGCTTCTTTTGAAATCTTTTTTTAATGTTTCAATTCTGCTTGTTGTGTTAGTCTTTTTCAATGCATCACTAACTGCAGAGAGCAGCTGCGGTTATGAAATGAAAATGAGCGGAAAGCGATGAGGAGAGTGTGTGATTTATTGTGGCGATAGAGTGACCATTTGATTACACTTCCCATAAAAGATGAGAGTGAGTTACAGCCCAAGCTGCACAATTACAAGCTAATAGCGTCCAGCCATCATTACTCATACTTTCAAGCCAGCTAGGGGAACATGAATTAAGCTCTAGAATATTTGTGCCTTCCATACACTTTTGGAAAAACGTAACATTAAACCACAAAAGACCTTTGACACACTGGATATGGCTCTGTGACTTATATCTGCAATTTAGAATAGGTTTTTGCGGTTGAGATGTTGCTAAACAACCACAATTGAAAACTGGCTATTTTGCAAAAATGCACATGCTGTGGTTGTAGTTAAGTGAATTAGCTCTTAATGAAAGAACTTTTACAAAAATCACCTCAAGGTCAAGTGCAAGTAACTTGGTTTATCGTAGTTGTTGATATCGGATGGAACCAAGATGTAAGTACAGTCATTAGATGTTCCTAATGGGTTTAATTGGCCAGACAAAAGGTTATGGTAGTTTTCTTGGACAAGTGCTTTTCTGGTTTTAAAAAGGTACTTGACTTGTTAAAAATATTAATAAAAAAAGAAAATACCCACAATTTTTTATGAGGTTACTATGAGGATAGTCTATATTATACACTCTCAGAAATAAAGAGCTGTCTCTGGGGTGGCACCTTTTCGAAAGGTACAAATTTGTACCTAAAAGGTCCATATTAATACCTAAACATTTTAAGAGGAACACTTTTGTACTTTTTAGGTACTAATATGTACCCTTGTGGTATTAATATGGACCTTTTAGGTACAAATTTGTACCTTTCGAAAATGTACCACCCCAGTAACAGCTCGCGTACCTTTATTTCTGGGAGTGTAGTGCACCCTTATAATGTAATAGCAATATGATTTTGACTATACTCTTATATCCCATAATTTTTTGCTAATTGTTCCCATTACGTGTTGCTAAAATAAAATCAAACACTCTGAAAATGTTGGGTTACTTCAGTCCAAAGTTTTGTGAAATGTGGGCAAAACCAACTACTTGGTTTTATTTATTTATTTGTTTATCCATCTTTTTATGTATCTATTTATTTGGTATTTTGTTTGTTTTTTGTTTGTTTTTGTTTATTTATTACTAATTTTACAGACCAAATGTAACCCAATGTTTAGTTTTGCCCATATTTTACCCAAATTTGTGTCAAAATGAATACGTATTTTTAGAGTGTGGTAGTTATTGGTAATTTGTGTCTTGAAGAATTACACCACTGTTGGCTTTAACCTGTGCTTTGTATCAGAGAGCTGTAACAATATTAAAAATTTGTGTTCTCTCATCCTTCCGACTGAGTTTATTTTTTCAAGGGAAATGCTTTCAGTGCTGCAAATAGCTTGTCTAGCCTTGCTCATTGTGATCAAAGTAGTTGATTTAAATTAATAAAAGTGAAACTTATGGGCACAATTTAAATTGTCATAAACAGAAAATTATTCATTCATACATTAATTTATTCATTTTCTTTTCGGCTTAGTCCCTTTAATAATCTGGGGTCGCCACAGCGGATTGAACCGCTAACGTAACCAGAATATGTTTTATGCAGTGGATGCCCTTCCAGCTCCAACCCATCTCTGGGAAACGTTCATTCACACTCATACACTACAGAAAATTTACCTGTACCGTCTTGGGACTGTAGGGGAAACCAGAGCAACCGGAGGAAACCCACACAAACTCAGGAAGATCATGCAAACTCCATGCAGAAGCGCCAACTGTCCCAGCCGAGGCTCGAACCAGCGACCTTCTTGCTGTGAGGCACTACCTACAAGTACTCCGCCACCGCGTAGTCAACAGAAAATTATTTAGCCTAATATAGGCTAACCTGAAACTACATATTTCACAGCAATTTTATTTATTTAACAGACCAGTTTGTGTCTTGATTAGTGTCAATAGTGGTAGCCTATTACATATTTCAAAGAAAAATTGTAATATTAAGGAAAGCTGGATCACAATGTGATCATGTAATGTAGCCTAGTCATATACAGTAGGCCTAGGTCTGTTATTTTTACTAAAGAGGATTTACTCTTTGAGTTCATCACAAAAAAAAAAAACTATTACATTTAAAAATAAAGCACAGTATCAGGATCGGATCTGAATCAGTTCATACGGTGGATTTTGGTATCGGGATCAGATCAGTTTCAAAAAAATGGTATAAGTGCACTTCTAAATTAACCACTTCCTTTAATGCTTTCTTCATTAGCGTCTGCTAAATGATTGAATGTAAATGTCACTCACTCACTATTCTTAGGCCTCACTATCACACTATCAACCACCAATTTGAATGTCAATATAAATAGAACAATTGCATTTCAGAATGCTGCCTCTGAATTGAGAATTAAATAATAATGTCTGCAGGAATGCCCTGAGTTCTACATATGCACGAGTACTTTTCAATAAAACATGTAAAACTTTTTTTTTTTTTTTCTCTTCATACAGAACTGTCCCAGAGGTGACTGCGTGGACAGAATGGCTGAACTGAGCCGGAGGAAAAAAATGAAGCGGAATGTCATGATCTTCCAGCAAATCGAGTTAAACTCAACCTTAAACGGCTGAAGTATTTGACCTCAGTCCCTATGCAGGACTAAAGGAGAGTGACAGGCAAATGAAAAAAAAATGCTTAATCTTCCCACTTGTGGAAGAAATGCCAGGAGAGCGGCGTCTATTGAAGGAAAACTGTGTGCCTGTAGGTACTATCACTCTACCTCAGAGACCTTGCCTGAGGCGACCATCCAACTCCTCGGGGAAACTCATCTCCCACAGAGGTTCCTGGCTTACCACCTTTAAAAAAAAAAAAAGTGAGTCAGGACACCTTTCATTCTCCATACACAGTCTATTCCTCACTGCAGATATGACGAAACACAAATAACCCGCGCACATCCCGCTGCATGGCGCCGAAGATGCACAGAGCTCTAAAACTTTAATTAGACTTCATTGAGAATAGTTTTCTTTGAAGACTGCAGGGATTGTTGGCCTATCGCTACTGTACTCTCCGCCAGTGTAAAAAACTTCAAAACACTGGAGCTTTAATAGGCAGGGATTCCTGTGATGTATTCGTTGTCATCGCGTCTTATTCCATCATTAATTTTCGATGCTGTTTGTGGCCACGATACAGGGAAGTTCCTACCTGTTTAACTGAAAGTAATTGTGCTGAAGGCTGTAAAAGTGAGTCTTTCAGCCCACCTCGGCTTCTGGCTGATCATTATGTGCGTTGAATACTGAGAAGGCTCTTTCGGTTGGAGGCCGAAGGCCCGGTCGGCTTGTCCTCCACTGTATGAGTGAAATTTGATTAGGAGTCTAATTATGTCCAGCAGAAAAATGAGGATGGAGGTCATTTCGTAGTTTAGCTTTGTCTTGTTCTTTCCCTCACCCCTCAGACATACCTCTATGTATTTCCGTCTGCAATGGAGATGGAATGAGTGCTTAAATGTGTGGATGACGTCCTTCTTACCATGTAATCTTGAACAATCAGCAGGTCAGAGTGTAGTTATTAATTGTCTTGCAGAAGCTATTGACCTGGACAATAGCAAGGAGAAGTAAATGATTTTGATTGCGCTTTTGTCCGTCTCAAGGTTCTCCTGATTGCAAAGCTGGCGAAAGGTTATAAAGCTGCCCTTAATGTATCTTTACGAGAGGCAAAGAAATTTCCAGTGATAAGCAATTTGCTTTTTGGATCTATTTTCATTGTTAATAATAATATTAATATTAATAATAATAATAATAATAATAATAATAATAATAATAATAATAATCATCATCATCATCATAATGATGATAATAATAATAAAAAATATTAGTTATTATTATTATTATTATACAAGTCAATATATGAATAATAATAATAATAATAAGCAGCGACGCAGTGGCACAGTAGGTAGTGCTGTCACCTCACAGCAAGAAGGTCGTTGTGTCGCTTTTTCGATCCTTGGCTCAGTTGGCGTTTCTGTGTGAGTTTGCATGTTCTCCCTGCGTTCGCATGAGTTTCCCCCGGGTGCTCCGGTTTCCCCCAGAATCCAAAGACATGTGGTACAGGTGAATTGGTTAAGCTAAAATTGTCCGTAGTGTATGAATGTGGGTGTGAATGTGGTTGTGGAGGTTTCCCAGAGATGGTTTGTGGCTGGAAGGGCATCTGCTGCGTAAAAAAATGTGCTGGATAAGTTGGTGGTTCATTCCGCTGTGGCGACCATGGATTAATAAAGGGACTAAGCCGACAAGAAACTAAATGAATGAATGAATGAATGAATAAATAATAATAATAATAATAATCGTAAAATGCATATATTAATTTATTTAATAATAATAATATAAAATTACTACTATTAATTACATTAATGATAATATTTTTTATTGATAACAACAACAATATTGTATGATATGACATTAGTAGTAGTAGTACTAGTAGTAGTTAGGGCTGGGTGATAAAATCGGTTTCTGTATTTATTGACTGCGCACTATTGTCAATAATGATTTTTAAAAGTCCAGTAAGAAGTTTTAGTATGAAAGCTACAGATTTATTAAAATGTGGCTGCTGAAGTGCGCACCTTGGAAGCAGTCCCAATAAGCTCAGGGTGTAAGTTTGTCATTTCCAAAAGAGGTGTGTGATGCGTGCACATTTTCCAGGTACAGCTAGTTAAAAAACATTCTAACTTACCAATCTTACCAATTACATGAATAACAACACAAACTAACCAATCTGCTTCACACTTTGCATGGAATATACTCATTTTAATAATAAGGGTAGAATAATTATATCAAACAAATACAGCGCATCTAAACACTGCAGTGCTTTTTACTTTTAACCATAATCTTGTATCGGAGCTGCAGCAATGGTTTGTCCGCTGGTTATCTTCTGAGAAGGAGGTTGATGGTCATCTGATCATCTTTTCACGTGTGTGTTTTCGGTTGTGTCATCGCAATTTCAAGTCAGAATAACAACACACACGAAAATTAATGCTGCAGTTGTTTTTTATAAATTTTTTTTTATAAAAGCTCTATGGAGATCTTGAAAATGTATAGCATATGCATTATCAGTGCACACTAAATTAAAGCATCTGCTAAAACACATACAAATACAGGCAAATGAGTCTATGTGTTGTTTTGGTCTTTGTTATACTGAAGCTTTAGCACAGATAAAGCCGCCACTTTCAGTAAATGAAACGTGTGTTTGCGACTGGTGGTGGTCAAGAGGTCGTGTAGTCCAGACAGGGTCATCATCTCGTCTCTCTGACTGACAGCAGCCTTGTCACTGCTATGATCCAGTGCAAGGAAATCTAGTTAGTGCAGAAGGCTTTTTAATAATAGCTTGCCGAGCTGTGATCAGGTGTTGGTGGAAATGTTCTCCCTGTCCAATTTAAGAGGCCACAGGACAGCCTTTCACACAGTTTTCTTCTGGCCATCACAGCCTTTCGTCTGGGGAGAACTGGACGGTCATCTCACACTATTGATTTGTGGTTTTTATATAAGATTTTTCATTTAGTTATTTATTTGCTAGCTATTGAATCAGCGCTTGACCCTGGCTGTGAAATCCATATTGTGTTACTTTTTTCTCTCTCTCACTCTGTCTGGCTATTTCCAAATGATGAAAGTGTCGATTTAAAGTTCATGTGTGCAGTTTGTTTGTTCTTTTTTAATTTGTTTGCTCATGTTTTCATGTTTTTCATTAATTCATTCATTCATTCATTCATTAATTCATCCATTCATTCATATATTAATTATTCAACATTTTCTCTTTCTTTCTTTCTTTCTTGTGTGCAGTTTGTTTGTTCTCTTTTCAATTGTTTGTCCAAGTTTTCATTCATTCATTCATTCATTCATTCATTCATTCATTCATTCATTCATTCATTCATTCATTTATTCATTCATTCATTTTATTTATTTCTGTGTTTCTTTCTGTGTTTCTTTCTTTCTTTCTTTCATTTCTGCAAATTGTTTGTCTTTTTTCACTTGTGTTCAGGTTTTCAATTATTCATACATTTAGACATGTTTTTTTTCTTTCTTTGTTTCTTTGTTTCTTTGTTTCTTTGTTTCTTTCTTTCTTTCTTTCTTTCTTTCTTTCTTTCTTTCTTTCTTTCTTTCTTTCTTATTTGCTTGTTGATGCTGCTAAAGTTTCAATCTAAATGCATAGATTTGTTTTTATATTATATTTTATAATAAAAATTAAAAATAGTTAATACATATTTAAAATGTTTAATTTTGTAATTTTTATTATACATCTTTTATTTTAAAATAAATAAATAAATAAAGTTAATAAGTAAGAAAAGATACGTGAAAAGTAAAAAAAATAAATAAAAGTAATGACATAAATTGATATTATTTATTAAATAAATAACTGTATTAATTTATTGGAAAATTTATTTATTTATTAAACAAATATTCTAATTTATTTAGTTTTGTTTTTATTCATCAAATAAACTACTTATTTGATAAATAAATCCAAAACTAAATAAATTAGAATAATTGTTTAATAAATAAATAAATGTTCCAATAAATTAATACAGTTATTTATTTAATAAATAATATCAATTTACTTTAACGTTATACGTAATTAAATAAATAAATAAATAAATAAATAAATAGTTGTTTAATAAATTCATAAATGCAGTTGTTTATTTAGTAACACATTCTATGCAATTATATTAAACCTCAACATGAATATTTGATTTTGAACATTATAAGTAACTGCCCTATTAATGTATGACTTTTAAAACTCATATAAACCATTTTTAAGTCTCAATGCACTGCTTCTGCTTGCTCAGAAAAAAAGCAAAGAAAATGGTCAATTAAATAGTACCTTATATTGATAAAAAGGCAGTGTTTAAAATATTCAGTGAACTTTTAATGACAGTTCAGAAGTGATACTCATAACTTTATCTTTTTTTGTCATAAAAACCTGTGAATAAGCTGCATGAGCAACTTTTTATGATCATATTATAAACTAATATCTCTCTTTATTGTTCGTATTGACTAAATGTTTTGTAATTGATGAAGAATTGTATTTAAAGGGGTTGTATTACTTTATAAAAAATACATTTTGTTTATATACTAACATGAGGAGATTTGTGCATTCTATCTAAAACACCAATAATGTTATAGTTGTAATAATTAATCAATGCATTACCTAAAACAATCTCTTAATAAAGACCCATATATGCATTCTATTATTTTCTCCAGAAATCTTCAAGAGTAAGGAAGTGAGCAGCCCTCAGATTTCGTTCTAATCATCATGAGGTACTGGTGGGCGGGGTGACATTTCAAACGGTAATTTATATGATAAGTACCTACGCGAAAAGTGAGATTTGACCTTGTGAGTGACACTTGAAATAGCTATGGTGATGATCTGATTGGTGAGCTTTTGTTAAGCAACCCAAGATGCAGAGGTTTACCGAGGACTGCAATAATGAAGGGTCAGCTGCAGGTAAAACTCAAATTATTCACAGACTGCAGCATGCCTCATATGCCAAACTTGATGCTTATATAAAGAAACAGTTCTGCTTTGTCCTATAGATGACTCAAAGGAGTTTACATCTGCATGATGTTTTGTCAACAATGGAAACAAATGCAAATAAACAAGGCAGGTGGGTGGCACATTTGCATTTATGCATTTGGCAGATGACTTTATCCGAAATGTTTCGTGGTGCATTTAGGAGATGGATTTATTACTTCAGATCTTGGTGCATTTTCTTAGGAATCAAACCCACAACTTTTTAATTTTTTTATTTATTTATTTATTTATTTTTAGATCAAATAGATGTAGAATATATAGCTCACATCATTTCAACGCAGGCTCATTCTGAAAACGTACCTCTAAATACATTTCTGGAGAGCACCAAATAAGTCCCAGGAGCTACGTTTTTTTTTTCTTTTCTTTTTGGAGATCTCAAATTTAACTTGTGAATTCCATTCACACCTGCTTCTCTCGAGTAAATCCACCACAGGCCGCTGTCTGACTGACCGACTGATTGACTGACCACTTGACTGACCTACCCTCCACCTTCCCTAAACTCAACCAATCGATTTTTCAAAAGCACAGATTGACCAGCACCTTCCACTTTTCCTAAAAAAACAACAGATTTAAAAAGCAATCCAGAAAAGGAAAAGCCCTCGCCTGATTTTTACCACATTTTCAGATTTGACCACATTCTGACCCTGTTAATAACTTGTGTATTTAATTTTTTAGCTTCTGCGTTTGTCTTACCAGGTTTCTGGAACCATTCTTCACTAGACTCGAACCCCATCGTCATGATCAGCTCCTCTCTGCGTCTCAAGTCCGCTGGTGTACATGGTAAGCTACCTGGGCAAACTGGTAACAGCAAGAAAGTCAAAAGGTCAGCTGGTAAGTGCCAAAAGGAACAGCGTCATTCCACCCCGTAGCATTCGTTTAAAAACAAAATAAATATAGGGCCACATTTTCAGATTGAGCCTGTTGGAGAATATTGTGTAAAACTTTTTAAAGGGCACCTATTTTACCTCTTTTACCAGATGTAAGATAAGTCTTTTCCGCTCAAAATACTCATCAGATAATTTATTATGGCCTCCAGAATCTGTCCATTTTGGTGTCTGAGTACATTATGGCTGTTTGTAGCCTGTGGCTTTAAAAGCACATAAGCTGCTTCTCCCCACCCACTCTTCCCACATGTGTGTCTGCTTCTCATCATGCGTTATGTCATACTCAAATGAAGCTGAAATACAGCTTATTAGCCAAAAATACCAAGTAAGTTCATTCCATGTATCTGTGGTGGTTTTTTCAAGCCTTTCTGAAATAATGAGTCTCACACCAATTCCACTTGCAGTACACACACACACACACACACACACACACACACACACACACACACACACACACATATTTAAGAGTTCACATTTAGCTGATGATTGATTGTAAAACATGTTTACATGCAGTCCCGGGAGAGAGCCCTAAGCTCATTAGATTCTTAAGCCTAGGGCTCCCTCCCGTTTTCAGGGTGAGAGGGGAGTTTGACCTCAGGAAGGTCTCAAGAACTCCCCTGCTTATTTATAACTAATGAAAAATTAGGGATTGCTATGAAGAGATATACCGTTATTTAAGAGGTCATCCATGGCGCCAAATTGGTTTGGTCAATTCACCTATGTCGCATGTTTTTGGACTGTGGGAGGAAACTGTAAAACCCACGTAAGCACAGGGAGAACGTGTAAACTCCGCACAGAAACATGGACTGGACTAATAAAGAGTTAAACCAGTCACATTCTTGCTGTGAGGCAACAGTGCCAACCACTGGGCCACCATGTCACCCTATCAAGAAAAACGGGGAAGGAGCAGGGGTGGATAGCGGGGGATTCTTCAAGACGATATTAACTTGGGTAAGAAACTGGTTATTTATAGTGAGTTAGGAATCATCCGATTGGTAAATCATACATTAGCTAATGCAGGACCAGCCGTGGTCAATCATGAGCATGTGATCCTCTTGAAATTAGCTTAGAAGTAAACTTCACCTAGCATTTACTGACACCATGTGGCTGGGGTGATTATAGGGGTTAAGAATAATAATAAGTGATTTTACTGTCTATATAATTTACTAAATATTTACTGTTTAAAAAAGTTTTAAACGTATAAAACTTAAACGTATATTTTAATCCCAGTTTATTTGCAAACAAATGTTCTGCGGACATGCATATACATGTTATTATACAAATGGCACCTGTGAATCAATTCAGTGGGCGGGGAAAATCGCACTCCTACATCACGTCGAGGTGGGCCTCAAAATCACTTGGATTTGGGTCCTATTGTAATGTCAGGAAATAAAAAAAAGAGAACTTGTTGCGTTTATATCACTCTAATATGACAGTGGACACACTATACATACACACAGATCTGTCTAAACAGCTTACAAAAGTTGATTTGCATCATATGTGCCCTTTAAATAGAGTTTTATGTGTGTATGTCTTTAGTAGATGTACGACTTTTCCCATTTCATTGGGAATCAAACCCATAAGCTTTGAATTACTCACATATTTCTCCATATTTAGTTGCTATTGTAAGAATGAGTTTTAACTACAGCAGTTTGAACTGACTAAAGTCGAGCGACTAAAAAGTTATTAGCATGATGGTAAAAAAAAAAAAAAAAACTGTACATTTTTAGTCAAACCATTCTTCTGCAATCTTATACCAAAAAGGGAAATAAGGGCAGTATGAATAGCTAAAAATGTAGGAGACCCTTGATATTATGTGATTACATTGTATTGAAATATGGAGCAATTAAGTGTTGATGTTAAATCAAAAGTAATTCACAAATACTTGATAATGAAATGATTTAATGACAATAACTTGTTATGATTACAACTTAATTAGTTACAGATAACTGTAAAAAATAAAAATAAAAACATGACATGATAAAAAAAGATATGATATAAATTGTACCCAGCTTAAATGTAAAATATAAAATTACCAGAGGTTGAAGGATAGACAGGGGGAGGGAGAGACAAAGAGCAGTAAATAGGCCTCAACGAGGCAGAGAAGACAGACTCCAGATCAGGAGAGGAGCAGAGCAGGAAAGCACAGAGAAGGAAAAGAGACCAGAGCAGGAAAAGAGACAGTGCAAAGTTTACCACTTATTTTGTATCTTTCTTGACCATGTGACCAAAGCCCAAATACTGAGATATTCAAACTGAACATTCAACATGTGAACACATTGTAAAACCCCCAAAGTCCACAGACCAGGACCTGATAATCAGTGTCTGCCTTTGGAGTCATATGGACCTTCTTTAGTGAAAAGACATGTTTTGCCATATAAACAAATGCATATGATCATTTTCATTCCTATACTATATGTGTGAGTGTAAAGTTTGAAATAATATAATGTACAAAATTATTCATAATAATTATAATAAAAATAATAAAGAGATAAGTAAGTAAATGTAAGAACTGTTGGCAGTTTATTGCAAGGTTTCTGTACCGTAATATACCGTACAACAACCCAGATAATATATCACTTCTAACTATTAAAATTGTTATTAAAAGTCACTTTTTTAAACTTTTCAAGGATAAATCTGTTGAAAGAAAGGGCAAGGTCCAATAATGGAATTAAAAAGCATACATAAATGGGGGAAAATAAAAAACGTGAATCACAAAATATGAAATACTGCTAATTTCCGTATATTTACAGTCCATGTGCATATTGGATCCAATGCAGAAAACTTACCTCAGTATTTGGCTGAAGAATAATTAAGTTTATTTTTACTGTTTGCAGCTTTTACAGACTTTTGAACCCATAACCTTTACTCGCACCATATTCTACCAGATTAGACATTTTTTCTCTCTTTCTCTAGATTTGTTTGACAGGAAGATCATAGCTTGTATCATAGGTTGCTCTAGTAACAATTAGGTGGCTCAAAGCTGTCAAGTATTTTATTTATTAACGTCAACTTTGCTGCAATTATAGAGGGATTATTAAAGTTATCGGTGAATGCAGAACGTTTAGCTTACATTATTTGGTCTTATAAAGTATTTAAAGTTTGTAAGTAAAGTATTAGCAGCATATGAAACAAGAAGTGTATAAAGGCATCAAATTAATTTGCAAAGTAAAGCTCAGATCAGTTGGCCATAGATGAATTTAACCATAAATGTTTCAATCTTTGGCTGCAGACTTTTTTTCAGACATTTCTTTGGGAATCAAAACACAACCATAATCTAATAATCCCTCTATTCGGAGTAGATTTTCAGTCTAGAAAGAAAGGTAATAAAGAGATCCCACTTAAGGGGAATAGATGGATAGTCTGCCCTAAATAGAGCAGTGCATTTGTTGGCAGGAATTACATCACTTTAAATCATGCGATTTATAAAGCTTTCCTGATGTTCTCTCTCTCTCTCTCTCTCTCTCTCTCTCTCTCTCTCTCTCTCTCTCTCTCTCTCTCTCTCTCTCTCTCTCTCTCTCTCTCTCTCTCTCTCTCTCTCTCTCTCTCTCTGTATATATATATATATATACATATATATATATATATATATATATATATATATATATATATATATATATATATATATATATATTAGTCTTTCCAATTTAGCACTGTAGTCAACAGGCAGTTCTACAAATTTCATATGCTTTGACTACACTGAATCTGCTCCAAGTGTATCATATATACATGGCTATAACCCTGCACTGTATATACTATAGTGGAAATAATGAACCACCTAACGTGAACTGCTTGTAAAATTCGTTAAAACACAGCCTGCTCTTGATTATTCTGCTTATTCTGTGATCATTTGCCAAGTTATAGACATGTTATTTATTTTTTGCGGTGCAATATTTGACAGTAGATTCATTAATTATGACATGTTAGATCTCCTAGTCCCCGATATAAACCAGTCCCAGGCTGACAGAGAGTGCACATGATTGATTTTGTGTGTATGCATTTACAAACATATGTAGTAGCTCATAGTAACATGCTTAAACTATAACTTAGCAAATATTTTTGAGCCCACCAACTCCTCCAGAAACTTAACCTGGATAATGGAGGCTTTTAGTGTTGCTTCTGACTGAGCCCAGCCCAGTTTGAGGCACTGTTGTCAGGGTCGTCTGGAGGATTACCCCCACGTCATAATCACGCCCACACAAGAGCAAGCTCCTGATTGGTTAACGCGGCGCGAATGTTCGCTGAAGTTCAGATTTTTTAACTCCAGCGATTCACGCGTCAAACGTGCAAAACAATTAATTCACGCTACGGCATTCGTGTGTCTTGCGCCATTCACGACACGCCATTCGCACAATTTGCGTAATTCACACCGCAGGTTGTCTATTTGTCTAAATATATTGTTTTATTTTTTGAAAAGACACAATTTAACACATTCTAAACACTGCAGAAATGTTCTAACCAACAGGCCCATGTCATATACAATAGAGATACTTAATAAATAACCTCCTATAAATTAAAAGCATTAACGTATGGTATGTTTTTTTTTTTTTCACAAGCTTTTTAGATGTAACATAAATTCTGCTTTTAAATAATAGGTCACCTATAGTTTTCGTCATCAGTCATGTCTGTGTTTAAAATGACATCACTGTTTTCAAAGTGCACTGCCAAGGGAACGCAATCGGAAACATGAAGATTGCTAAAACTGAACTGTAAAAAAAACTTTGAAAGCAAAATACAACTAAGAGACATGACCTTAATGCTTTTTTTTTTAATCATTGCAAGTTTAAATGTTAGTAGGTTTTAAATGAATAGCGGGGATAACGGGGAATACAACACAGCAGGAACTATGTTTCTAACTACAGCTCCAGAGTTGTAGTTGAAAGCAAACAAGTTTGCGACGCAGTTTGCAAATGCTCGTTGAAACAATGGATTTGGCAAATGCCAAATCAACTAACTATATTTGTAATGATGGAACTTGTGACCTTAGTTGGCTAACGATGGTTTTTGGAAACGCACCCTATATCGAGAGGTGGCAGTAAAAATGTTGTTGTTGACCACCGAAAAACAGGAAGAAGAAGAAATTGTCATCATATGGATTTACTTTCATGGGCCAGACACAGCCCTCACAGCTCAGTAAATTAAGTGCTGTCAATTATTGATCCATGACTGGTAAATGTAGCTTGTGTGGATATAGCTGTGGAGTATAGCCTTGCTACTGAAAACATATTTGATTTAGAAACAGATGCTATATATAAATATATATATATATATATATATATATATATATATATATATATATATATATATATATATATATATATATATATATATATATATATATATAAATATATATATATATATATATATATATATATATATATATATATATATATATATATATATATATATAGGCAATTCTACAGGCACTTTTATGTCCTTTGATCATATATCCAAAATTATATATAATATTGTTGAAAATCCTCTTTCTTTGTCAAACTAACAATAAAACCTACTTACAAAAAATGTACTAGCTTTCTATCATATATATTTTTTATTATTCAAGCTCCTTTTAGGTGTCAAAATCACTGTTTTCAACTTGTCGCACACCCAGAGTTTTAAACTTCAGCAATGAAAATAACATTTTAAAATATTATTTATATAGTAACTATTAAAGTATCTTAATTAAGCACTGGTGAAATAATAAAAATATTTTGAAGTTATTCATTTGAGACTATTATAAATATAATGTTTTATACAAAATATAGCTGTCGCACAGTATCAGTGTCATTTCCATCACAACACTGTAATATGTCACTTGTCACTTTATATATATATATATATATATATATATATATATATAAATTATACGTACATAATTTCTCAGTCCCAAAGCCTATAGTCCAATCTTAAAATTGAGCGCTTCCTCCACAGGGAGTTGAGAATGAATTTTGACACTAATGTAAAAATCCAATCTCAGCCAACTGCCAGTGAATATTAGCTGCTGATGGAGTTTTGTATCACCTGTTTAATGAAGGAAGCTGTTTTGACTGGGCTGTTGATCTATATATTGGTAGATGTCATGCGCAGATTCGGACATGTTCCATCAATTTCACTTTGCAGTGGTATGTTAATACAGAATTTGAATAACTTCCTTGGCAAATGGAACAGAGCCGATAAGGCCATTTTTATTATGCACAAGGTAAATTGTATGTGCAGCTAAAATAAACCTGACAGTTCGACTGGGGGGATTTTGTCCTCTGCCCTCCGCGTTGTTGGTGGGTTTGACATACTAATAGCTTTAGAGATGGAGTTTTATTGTTTTGCTTTTAACAATATTGTTTGTGTTGGACCATTTTGTAAATCATTTGCATACTGTTTTACCTCGAGCTGTTGTTGCGCTTTTAAAGTCAGTGGTGTCTGCTTTTATTTTTCTGTTTAAATTAAAGTTAAAAATGTTGACCACCTCTAATATGGGTCTTAATATCGACATTTCCTGGGCATGTTCAGTCAACAAAGCATACATTTATTCATAAAGTACACAGTGGGACTGCAGAACATAACGCAAGTCTTGGAAAGATTTAACATTTCTTTGAAATTGAGTGTTATTGCGTAAAAACAAATACACAGAGGCACATATGAATTAAAGTTTATTTACTTTCTTATATCAGGTCTTGTTTCATATCTCCAAGAATAGACATATAGTTATAGATTAAATGAAAATGAAGGAAGTTTGAAGTAATTGTGGTGTTTGTACACTATATTGGATTATAAGATTACAAAAAGGTAAGGATTCACAACATTTCAATATCAAAACAGTTTCTTTTGGCCTCATGATTATATTTTTGGTGGAAAACTGTAATATGGTACTGTCTACGGTATATGTAGTTTGCTTTCTAATAACTGCTTTATTTGTGGAAATGCTATATTTGTTATTTGGCACACATTCGCTGGCCACTTTATTAGGTACATTTCACTAGTACTGGGTTGGACACCCTTTTGCATTCAGAACTGCCTTAATCCTTGGTGGCATAGATTAAACAAAGTACTGGAAATATTCCTCTGAGGTTTTGGCCCATATTGACATGATAGCATCCCCCAGTTACTGCAGATTTGTCAGCTGCACATGTTGCTCTGTTGGGTTGAGATCTGGTGACTGGGGAGGCCATTTGAGTACAGTGAACTCATTGTCATGTTCAAGAAACTAGTCTGAGATGATGATAACCGTTTTATGGCATGGCGCGTTATCCTGCTGGTAGTAGCTATCAGAAGATGGGTACACTGTGGTCATAAAGAGATGGACATGGTCAGCAACAGTACTCGGATTGGCTGTGGAGTTGACACTATGCTCAATTGGTACTAATGGGCCCAAAGTGCCAAAAAAATGTCTTACACGTCATTAAGCCACCACCACCAGCCTGAACCGTTGATACAAGGCAAGATGGATTCATGCTTTCATGTTGTTGACACCATGCTGACCCTACCATCCGAATGTCGCATCAGAAATCAAGATTCCTCAAACCAGGCAGCATTTTTTCAATCTTCAATTGTCCATTTTTGGCCAGTCTTCTGCTGCTGTAGCCCATCCGCCTCAAGGTTCTACGTGTGGTGCATTCAGAGATGCTCTTCTGTATACCTCGGTTGTATCAAGTGTTTATTTGAGTCGCTGTTGCCTTTCTATCAGCTGGAGCCAGTCTGGCCATTCTCCTCTGCCCTCTGGCATCAACAAGGCTTTTGCACTCACAGAACTGCCGCTCACTGCATATTTTCTTTGTCAGACCATTCTCTGTAAGCCCTAGAGATGGTTGTGCAACCTTGTGTAAAAGTCCCAGTAGATCAGCAGTTTCTGAAATACTCAGACCAGCCCGTCTGGCACCAACAACCATGCCACGATCAAAGTTACTGTAATCACCTTTCTTCCCCATTCTGATGCTTGGTTTGAACTGCAGCAGATTGTCTTGACCATGTATACTAAATGCATTGAGTTGCTGCCATGTGATTGGCTGATCAGAAATTTGCGTTAACAAGCAGTTGGACAGATGTACCTAATAAAGTGGCCAGTGAGTGTATATTTGTTTTAGAAAGAAATGTACTGCATTTTGTCTTTTTTCGTCTGCATTTCAAATCATAAGTATGAATGGTTTTGCATCATGAGCTGCTAAATAATGAGTCCTAGTGAGTACAGACAGTGCTGGGCTTTAATTTTTCATCACTGCACCACAAATTATAGTCTGAAACCAGACTATGCTCAATGGGAAATGGCTCAGTGTTTAAAAACTGTGTATAAAAATTGGTTTTGTGGCAATGGCGCAGGAGGTCTGTGCAAGTGTTCGTTCGCAGTAACAGATGTGATGTTCTCGGCCCATTTGAGATCTTTTGGGTAGTAGTCGAGCCCAGTAATTTGCATGATGTGTTGTGTCCATGTTTACAAGCGAGCCGAGGGGAGGTGGAAGGAACGTTTCCTGATGTCTTGTGCCAGCCTCACAGTGTCAGTATATTCATTTCCAAGTTGTTTCCATGGCACCTGGACACCAGTTGTTCAGCATCCCTCTGGTGCATGGCCACACCACACTTGGAGGTAATTTATGGCAGCTATGCTTTTGCTTTGGTTATTTGCTGTTACCATAGAGGATTTACTAGTCCGTTGTTGATTATTTTTTTCTTTTCTTTTTTCTGGTACGCCTCGGCAAAGCATAGAAAGCCAGCCAAAGAATGCAACAGTGCTTTTTAAATGAAACAACTCAAGCGTCGGATTCATCTGTTGGTTTGATTGCTAATTAATATGTAAAGGATTATACATTTGTTTAAATGGGAAACTTGTGCAATGCTCACAGGGCTGTATTTACTGAAGCATTTAATGCGTTTTAAGTTTTCAGCATGTGCGGTTTTCAGAAAAGTGTTAGTCTCACTTTGTTTATTCTGTATTAAAGTTATACAAATAAGTAAATTTTTATACTGACAATGCAGCTTATAAACAAGTGCAAATTGCTGTGTGTTTCAAAAAAGCAGAGCCAATGATAATCAGGTGTATGTAACCTATTAATGGAGGCACAAAATAGGTTATGCCATGTTTTAGGCATTCAGTAATGGCACAAATAACAGTAAACTCAGGCCTGTAGCTAGCCTGGTAAAATAGGTGGTTCTTTTTTTCACAAAAAGACCTTTTTGCAGCTATTCAACTCATTTTCTATTTAATTATGAGATTTAAATACTGCATTTTAGTGACTTTTTAAGCACTATTTTTTAAGCACTACTGGACTAGCTTAGCGGGTGGTCATCATAACCATGGTTTTTGATGTACCAAACGTATTTCCAAAAGATTTAGAATAAACTAATATAAATAAATACTAATTTTTAAATACAAATACATATATAATTAGAGAAAAAAAGTAATCTAAGTTTTGAAGTGAAAGACTGTAGCCTATTTTTATTTATTTGACAAATAACAAACTGGCCAGCACATTCAACTTTCCTTAGACAGAATTTGGCCATTTGAATAATACAAATAAAACATAATAATATATTATTAACAATAATGTAAAGCTTCAATATTGTAAAAAAAAAAAAAAAGTACATTACAAAAACAACAACAATAGCCAAATTGGTATTCAAATTAATTATAATTCGGGCCGCTTTTTTTGTGCTTCACACTTTTTTATTGATCATTTGAAAAGGTCATTATATTGATCAGAAAAAGGCTCAAGATTTAGAATAAAAGTTTTTTTTCTTATTTAAAAACAATACAGTAGTGAAAGATGATGTCACATGTCATATTGTATGTTTTTTTTTTTTTTTTTTTTTTTTTTGAACAGCTGGATGTTGGACTCATAAAGACATAATATAATTGATTGCATTGGCCAAAACAAATTAGCTGTGGTCACAACAACCTTTTTCGATGGGTTATTTTCACAATTTGTAATGGCATAGCAGTCAAAATAATACAAATTAGCTTATGTATGAGACAAATTCTGAACCCTTGTCAATGAGGGGTGTGTCTTTTGGACCACCTGACAAACCCCATTAGTAGCTTTGTAAATCACCTTGGATATCCTCTGAAATGAAATTTTTTCATAAGACACTGAGAAAAGTAGTATTCATACAGAAAATTGCAGGCCAAGCTCATTGGACACTCAGCCTACATTACTGCAAAACGTGAAGCACAATGCCCAGAATACACTCCTTTAGATGTTTCAGATTGACAAACCCACTATAGGGATGTCTTATGGTGGCCGAGATAGCTTGACATGCTGCAATCAAAGAATCATATTAAGAAAAAAACCCACAGCAGTTTGACAGCATACGTGTCGCAAATCCTCACAATCTAAACACATAAAAAATGTGCTGGAGGTACAACTGAGGTATGCAGAGGAGCATCTCTAAACGCACAACACGTCCAACCTTGAGGCAGATGGGCTACAGCAACAGAAGACCACACCAGGTGCCACTCCTGTCATCTAAGTAGGGTCAGCATCAGAGCTTGACATCAACAACATTAACGTATGATCCATCCTGCCTTGTATCAACAATTCAGGTGGGGGTGTAATGGTGTTGTTGGCACACTTTGAGCCCATTTGTACCAATTGAGCATCATGTCAATGCCACAGCCTACTTGAGTATTGTTGCTGACCATCTCCATCTCTTTATAACCACAGTGTACCCTTCCTCTAATCAATACTTCCAGCAGGATAATGCGCCATGTCATAAAGCATCAATCAACTCAGACTGGTTTCTTGAACATGACAATGAGTTCACTGTACTCAAATGGCCTTCACAGTCACAAGATCTCAATCCAATATAGCACATTTGGGATGTGGTGGAACTGGAGATTCCCATCATGGATGCGCAGCGGATACATCTCCACACAGAAACACCAGCTGACCCATCTGAGCTTCGAACCAGCGACCGTCTTGCTGTGGGGCAATTGTGCTATCCACTGTGCCACTGTGCAGCTGGGTTAAATAATTACTTGGTTAAATCAAACAGATCCATGATACCTTGTAAAAAAATAATACAAAAAATAGGCCCAATGCCAAAAAATACAAAAAACCAACCCCATACCCTTTTTCTACAGGTGGGGAAAAAAAAGGACATTAACAGAAATAAGTATTTCAGCAAAGTAAATTAAAAGCATGGCTTCTGAAAATTTTGGGAATTGCTTCAGAATGCTTTTGTAGTATCACCCCAGAAGTTTTCAATTGGGTTAAGATTAAAGAAGTGAGCTGGCCAATCCATTCCCTCACTTATTTTTGCCTGAAACCAAAATTATTGTCTTGGTGAAACACTCATTTCAGGGGCATTACTTATTTGGCATAGGGTTAAAATAATTTCTTAGTTAAAACAACCTAATCTATGATTCCTGGTAAAAAAATAAATTAATAATAATAATAATAATAATATTTAAATAAATAATCAAATAAAATAGGCCCGATGCCAAAGTACACACACACAAAAAAAAAACATACCCTAATTTTACAGGTGAAAAAAAAAAGAAACTGACAGAAATAGGTATTTCAGCAAAGTAAATTAAAAACATGGTTTACGACAATTTTGGGTTTTCCTTCAGAAACTGCCTTGTATTGTCACCTTAGAAGTTTTCATTTGGGTTGAGATCAGTACATTGAGCTGGCCAGCCCATTACCTCACTTATATTTGCCTGAAACCAAAATCATTGCCTTGATAAAACACCCATTTCAGGGGCATGATTTCTACGGCATAGAGTTCAAATAATCTCTTAGTTAAATCAAACTGACCTATGATTCCTCATAAAAGATAAATAGGCCCAATGCCAAAGTACGCAAAACATGCCCATCCCCTAATTTTAAATATATAAAAAATAAGAAATAGTTTGAAGTTTTTTTCAGTTTCTCTGAATTCAAGATTTCTAGTGTGTTTGAATAAATCATAGTTTCAAGGTTTTTTAATAAAAAAAACAAAAAAACTATATTAAAATAGTTTTAGTGATGGTAACAGTGGTACAGAAAACCTTTAAATGTTACTTGTTTTTGTACCGAATTGGCACATTATTATCATTTACTTTATTATATACATTTTTTTTTTTACTGTGACAACACTTCTGCTGTAAAAATGCAAATGTAAAAGAACAATCAAGCAGACAAATTTTGAATTGAGATATAAATACAAAAATCTTGAACTGCTAAATAAATAAATATTTGTAGTAATGAGACTAGCATTGTCTGTGCAGTAATGTCTGGTACACCTATCCGAAAGATAAACAAGACTCAAAATGGGTGCATTTTCTGATGACGCTGGGACGGCGAGCTCGCTCTCTCCTCTAAAGAGCGATGA
Source organism: Danio rerio (assembly GCF_052040795.2). Taxonomy (NCBI): domain Eukaryota; kingdom Metazoa; phylum Chordata; class Actinopteri; order Cypriniformes; family Danionidae; genus Danio; species Danio rerio. The sequence continues at coordinate 42,094,114 of NC_141032.1, read as the reverse complement.
CACTGCGATCGGACAGACACAGGAGAGTGAGGGGAAATTAAAGTGGCTGACCTATTTGGGCAACCAAACTGCCGCATACCAATAGGAAACAATGACTGACGAGACCAAAAAGCCAGGAAGTGGATGAGGAGATGGAACACTCTGACTTGCTGACGCATTTGGTCCTTGAAAAAAATTGGAGTAAAAGAGAAAGCAATTTTGAGCTGGTACTTCAAGGAATAGTTCACTTCAAAATGAAAATCCTGTCATTATTTACTCACTCTCATGTTCCAGCACCCAAATTCAGTTTTCTCTTCTTCTTATTCCCCCCCTGTGCTACATAAAAAAGCCCTTTCTATACAGTGACAGTTCATAGGGACCACATAGACACAAAAGCATGAATGAACGCTTTCTGAATATTTTCTCACAGTTTTAAATATGGCTTTCGTCGACACTCCACATTTCATTAATTTACAGTTCAGGGTAACCTCACACTTATATTCAGCGTTGCCAGATATTTCTAAACATGAGCATTCGTGATGCATTTTCGCATGATGAGTAATCCAATTTTGAGCAAATTATTGTTCACCCTAAAAAGATTCCTGGACTAATTATGGTGCTTATCAGTAGTTATAGGTTTGATTTTGCTATATTAAATATATGTTTTTTGCAATTAACGTATGTGTATACATTGCAACACTGGCTCATTGGAGCATAGATTTTTTAAAAACACTCTCAAACATACACTCACTGGCCACTTTATTAGGCTTACCTTACTAGTATCAGGTTGGACCTTACTTTTGGCTTAATCCTTTGCACTGGAAATATTCCTCAGAAATTTTGGTCCATATTGACATGATATCATTACGTACTTGCCTTTTTTTTATGAGGAATCATAGATCATGTTGATTTAACCAAGAAATTGTTTTAACCCTATGCCAAAGAAGTAATGCCCCTGAAATGAGTGTTTCACCAAGACAATAATTTTGGTTTCAGGCAAAAATGAGTGAGGGAATGGAGTGGCCAGCTCACTTCTCTGAACTTTACCCAATTAAAACCTTCTGGAGTGACACTACAAAGGCAGTTTTTGAAGCAATTCCCAAAATTGTCAGAAACCATGCTTTTAATTTACTTGAAATACCTATTTTAGTAAAATTTTTTCCACCTGTAAAATTAGGGTATGGGGTTAGGTTTTTGCATACTTTGGAATTGTACCCCATTTTGTATTATTATTATTTTTATTTATTTATTTATTTTTTACAAGGTAGCATGGATTTGTTTTATTTAACAAAGTAATTATTTAACCCAGCAGCACAGTGGCGCAGTGGGCAGCACAATTGCCCCACAGTAAGAAGGTCTCTGGTTCTAGGCTCTGGCTGGGTCAGCTGGCATTTCTGTGTGGAGATTTGAAAATTTGAAAATATGTAAAATTAGGGTAAGGGGTGTTTTTTTTTTTATTTTTTTATTCAGCATACTTTGGCTTATTTTTTTAACGAGGTATCATGGATCAGTTTGAATTAACTAAGATTTTTTTTTTAACCCTATGCTGAAGAAGAAATGCCCCCTGAAATAAGTGTTTCACCAAGACAATGATTTTGCTTTCAGGCGAAAACGAGTGAGGTAATGGAGTGGCCAGCTCAATGCACTGACCTACACCCAATTGAACATGCGTTGGGTGATAATAAAAGGCAGTTTCTGAAGCAAAACCCAAAAATGACAGAAGCCATGCTTTTAATTTACTTTGCTGAAATCCTATTTCTTTCAGTGTCTTATCTTTTTCCACCTGTAAAATTAGGGTATGGGGATGTTTTTTTTTATTTTATTTTATTTTTTTAATGTTTTATTCATTTATTTAGTTTTATTTCTTTATTTTTTTGGCATACTTTGGCATTGGACCTATATATATATATATATATATATATATATATATATATATATATATATATATATATATATATATATATATATATATATATATATATATATATTTTTTTTTTTTTTTTTTTTTTTTTTTTTTTTTTTTTACGAGGTATCATGGATCTGTTTAATTTAACCAAGAAATTATTTAACCAAGCTGCACAGTGGCACAGTGGGTAGCACAATTGCCCCACAGCAAGAAGGTCGCTGGTTCAAGGCTTGGCTGGGTCAGCTTGTGTTTCTGTGTTGAGTTTGCATGTGGGTGCTCCAGTTTCCCACACAGTCCAAAGACATCTGCTACAGGTGAGTTGGATAAGCTAAATTGTCCGTAGTGTGTTAGTGTGTGTGGATGTTTCCTAGTGATGGGTTCCAGCTAGAAGGGCATCCGCTGCGTAAAAAACATATGCTGGAAAAAAAAAATGTTGGTTCATTCAGCTGTGGCGATCCCAGATCAATAAAGCCGAAAAGAAAATGAATGAATGAATTATTTAACCCTATGGTGAAGAAAACATGAAATGAGTGTTTCACCAATACAATGATTTTGAGTAGCCAGCTCACTCCACTGACCTCAACCCAATTAAAATCTTCCGGGGTAACACTACAAATGCAGTTTCCCAAAATTGTCAGAAACTTTGGGTCTTAGCTTTGATCTACTTAGCTGAAATACCTATTTCTGTCAGTTTTTTCTTTCTTCTTTTATGACTTCGAGGCAATGCAGATGCTTAGCAGTTATCAAAAATAATAGTTACACAAGTAAATATTAGTTCAGTAATCTTAACTGAAATATAAAAATGTCTTTAGTTTAGAAGGGTCAATTTTAAGATAAGAACAGCAATGCTGCTATTGTTTTAAATTTATATTTTTTCCAAATATTTGCATCATCAAATTTCTTTATACATTGATTAGGTGTATTTAATGTATGAATTAAAACTTAATTAATTTATTCTGTTAGCCTGTACATTGATAAAACTACAACTACAGTATGATGTTATTGTAGATGATAAATATCACACACCCCTACAAAATTTTTGAAATGTAAGCACTGACTTGATGCAAGTTGTCTTGACAACACTACACTATCTATGAGTTTTACTATACTGTATTGCATTGAATATGTGTTGTCCTCATTAACCATCAAATCCATGTGTATCTTTATTGCCTGTTTTAGCCATTGGTTTCACTGTGTGTTGCCTGTGGCAGAGGGTAGATGTCATCAGATTCAGGATAACTTTCATCATGTATTTTGACCCTTATCCAAAATGCCCTCCAGCTGGTGGGTCTGCGGCGGTGGCCAAGTCACTGCCTGTCTCCAGCCTGCAGCTGAGCTCTCCTCGTAAGTTCTCGTGCCAGTACTATTTTTTTTTTCCTCAACATTTATGCTTGTATTTTTTTAAATATATATTTTTTGGTTTTTATTTACCTCCTTCTCAACTCTACAGCTGACAGAGTTCATTATAGTCACTGTGAACAGACCTGGCTGCAGCTTACCTTTTTTGCAATGATTTCTGACTATAGTGTTGCAACAGATGCTTGAATTTGAGCCGTTCTGTAAAAGAACAATTTTTGTGTGTACGAAAAAAAAAATGTTGATAGATGTTTTGTTATTATATGATTTGTGTGTTTTAAATGTACTAATTAAAAATGAATTATTACTTAATTTAATAAAAAAAATGTATATTGTATCTTTATTCAACACTTAGTATGACAATTATCTTTTTTGTTGTAGTTTTTATTTAAAAAAAAAATATATATGCATGTGAGTGGCTGTATTGTCATTTAGAAACATAAAAATAAGGCATAGCTGTTATAAAAATGCAGTTATAGTAAAATATTTTAAATAAAATATTAGTGTTGAATTACCAATTCACATTTTTTTTTCTTTGAATGCATTTCTTTTTCATTTACTTGCATGATTGTTTCCTTGCCTGATTGCTAATTTGTTTGTTTATGCTTGTCAGCGTTTTGTTTGGACAATTTATATACATTTGCTTTCCATCTATTTATCCATTGTCCTGCTTTTCTACCCATCCTATCCAGCACTTGACTTGACTTTTCTTTGCATCCATCTATCCATTGTCTTGTTTTTCCATCCATCCATCCATCCATCCATCCATCCATCCATCCATCCATCCTTTGTCTAGTTTTTCCATCCATCCATTTATCCATCATGCTGTTTTCCATCCATCCTTGTTTTTTGTCTTTCTGTCCATAAATCCATCCATCCTTCAATTCATCCATCTATCCATTGTCTAGTTTTTCCATACATCCATTTATTCATCACCCTGTTTTCCATCTGTATTCACTCATCAATGGTGCTGTTTTTCCATCCTTTTCATCCATTGTCTTATTTTCCATCCATCCACTCATTCACCCACTGTCCTGTTTTTCCATCCATCCATCCATCCCATTGTTGTTTTTCATCCATCCCTCCATTCGTATATCTCTCCATTCATCCATCCATCCATCCATCCATCCATCCATCCATCCATCCATCCATCCAATGTCCTGTTATCCATCTATCCATTCATCCACTGTCCTGTTTTCCATCCATCCATCCATCCATCCGTCCATCTATCCATGCATCCATCCATTGTTTTGTTTTTCATTCATCCATCCATCATGCATCCTCCATTCATCCATCCATCCATCCACATCCTGGTTTTCCATCCTTTCCATCCATCCACGGTCTAATTTTCCCATCCATCCATTCATCCATCCATCCATCTAACATCCTGGTATTATCAATTCATCCATCCTTCCATCTGTTGTCTTTTTTTTCCATCCATCCACCCATCAATCCATCATCCTGTTTTTTAATTCATCCATTCATCTATCCATCCATACCTCCATTGTCTTGTTTTTCCATCCATCCATCCATTTATTCATATCCTTTTATCCATCTAATGTCTTTTTATCATCAATTTATCCACTGTCTTGTTTTTCCATTCTTCCATCCTTCAATCTATTGTCGTGCTTTTTCCATCCGTCCATCCATCTTCTTGTTTTTCCATCCATCTATCCATCGTCCTGTTTTCAATCCATCCATCCATCCATTCGTCCACCCATCCATCCATCAACCTGTTTTCAATCCATCCATCTATTCATCCATCCATCCACCCATCCATGCATTCATCTATCCATCCATTATCTTGTTTTGCCATCCATCCATTCATCCATCCATCGCATTGTTTTCCATCCATCCTACCATCAATCCATCCATCCCTCCATCCATTCATCCATCCATCCGTCTATCGTGTTGTTTTCCATCCCTTCGTCCATCCATCCACTGTCCTGTTTTTTCATCCATTGCTTAAAATGTCCTTATTTATTAGACTTGTTTATAATTTGTACTGAAATATCACCTTTCCAAACTAGAAAAGACCCTGGTTTAACAGACTGCCTCAAAACTCTCATTTATCTTCTATGCCTTTTTCCATTTCTCTTCTCTTCTGTCAGAATCTCTATAGCAGCCAGGTCTCAGTACACCCAGAGTCAATGAGGCAGGACTTTGTGGCTTTTACCGACCACCCACATATTTTCAAAAGATATACTGCAATAACCACATGCCACAAAGGACCATGCATCCAACGCACTTTGCACAAAATGCATGATGTGATCTCAACAAGAGGAATTAAAAAAACATGAAAATGACTCGTCCTTTGTATGTACATGCAGCGCAATCTCAGCCTTTCATTTGCGTGTATTAAATGTATTATGTTAATTCCTTTTGTAGGATATAAACCTCTCTCCTTGTCTATCCTTCTGTGTAGTTCACCATCCGTAATCTCACAAAGTGCAGTCATGGCTACCTGCAATTACATTAGCTTCTGAAAGCGTTCCTCACCAGCACGTCTTACAGTCGGAATATTAAAACATCAAATAATTTAGACAACATGCCCTCGGGAAGACAATTATTGTTTTAAAGAAAACAAGAGAAAGGACTTCATTTCATTACAGAATGTTCTGAGCACAGTAGGTACGTTCCTGCCATTCTTCTGATTGTTCACATACTTTAAATTTGCAGCATTTTTTTCTCTTTTGTGCATAGTTGATGGAAATGTTTTTTTTCTTCTTCTTCTTCTTTTTGTCGGTTTCTAAGAAGGCTAGTAAATCATTCCAGTTCTATTCATGCTGGTACCTTGTGGCCGGCATTTGACACAACGTACCATAGAGGTTCTTCCGAGGATGAGTTCTTTTTGTAAGCATTTAAAGAATCATGCGGCGAAGAATCACTTTTTATGGAGATCCTAGTAAAATATTAGAATATTTGTACTAGAAAAGTAGGACTGTAACCTTTAGAACTCATAACTGAAGAAAGGGACTGAAAATGCTCTGGGAAATATTTGAATGTTAGACTGTTCACATTTATAGTACATGCCAGTAATGATGTTCAAATAGCTGACCTTAGATACAGTCAGAGCATTTATTTGGTAGTATAAAAGGCAAAGCAGCATAAAACACCTGTATAAATACACAGGGTCATGAATAATAGTAAAATTATGATTAAAGAGCCTCTATTGTGCTATTTTAAAAGTTGCGCTAAAGGCTGGTGACTATAATTATTTGTACAACAGTTCTGTCTGGTTCTCGAATGTGATTGGCTTGTAGCCGTGATATATTTAAGTAATATCAGCTCCCGTACAGCCTCTTTACCCTTTGTGTATTACTCCGCTCACATACAGCCAGCAAAAAGCAGACACTACAGATCTAAAGTTTAAAAAATGCTTTCTCGGCTGTTTAACTGTCAGCTTATGGTTTAAATTTAACCCAGAAGAAAGTAGTTCCTCATACAAAAGGGTTTTTGAGACTCTCCATGTTTGATTTAGTTTTTTTATTTTTTATACACAATTATGCCGTCAAGAAACCAGCCTGATGAATTTCGCTTTATGACATGGTGTTATCCTGCTGAAAATAGCCATCTGAAGATGGGTACACTGTGCTCATAAAAGGATGAACATGATCAGCATTAATACTCAGGTAAGTTGTGGCATTGACACAAATGCTCAATTGGTACTAATGGGCCCACAGTGTGCCAAGAAAAAATCCCAACACCATTACACCACCACCACTGGCCTAAACCATTGATACAAGGCAGGATGGTGCCTGCTTTCATGTTGTTGATGCCAAATTCTGACCCTACCATCTGAATGTCGCAGCAGAAATTGAGACTCATCAGACCAGGCAACGTTTTTCTAATCTTCTATTGTCCAATTTTGGTGAGGTTGCGCGAATTGTAGCTTCAGTTTCCTTTTAGCTTATGTATATATATATATATATATATATAGTTTGAAGCACAGGGTATATATATATATATATATATATATATATATATATATATATATATATATATATATATATATATATATATATATATATATATGTGTGTGTGTGTGTGTGTGTGTGTGTGTGTGTGTATATGTATGTATGACATTTGATATAAGCAGATTAGAAATAATAAATAAATAAAAATAGTGAAGCAAATTACAGTGGGAATATGACAGATAATCCAGGTGATCCAAATCATAAGTTAAACTTTATAAATTAAAATTACAATAAAGATATAGTAAGATATAAGCCCCTTTCACACAGTGATACCGGTAAATATGTGGAAAATTTCCGGAACGACTTTACCGGTAAATTCAAAAAAGCGCTGTTCACACAGACGAGGACGTTACAGAATTTTTCCAGAAAAGACCGTTCACACATCCATTCCAAAATACAGGTAAATTCTGACATCATTCACCACAAATGAGCTTTAAACGGCTGCGCTTGTATTTGTAAACTTTTGACTACATCACAAACTCTGTGGATGATCAGTATTGTGAACAACTTCGATGAAAACATATGGAGGATCACTTTCGCATGTCGAGATGTTCATAATATGTGTGTGCTGGCGTTCACGGCTGTTTCACTGGCATAGGCAAAGCTTGAAGGTAAACAAACAGCGGCTTATCATAAGCATCTTATCGATGATTATTTACACAGTTGGCATTAAGAAGAACATATACATGTTATCTGACTAACTTTCTAGCAGCTAAATGCGTCTGGGAAAAATTCAAAGGAAATTTTATTCTCATAAACCGCACGGACGTGAATGCGTCTGACTGTTCGGATTGGTTAAAGCAGACGTCTCACGTCAGCACGTTCTAGACGTGCACGCGCTCTTTCCAGCAATCTTCCTTCTGCATTCACACAGTGCAGCATTGCGGCAAATTACCGGTAATGTTACAACTTCTCTTTCTGGAAAATAGCTAGAACGATATTACCGTTTTTTTTTTAAAAAGGACCTGTTCACACATACAACCTTTCCGTAAAATTGCCGGTAATTTTCCGGAAAGGTCTGTATGTGTGAAAGGGGCTATAGTTAACACTAATTGTTTGAAGCAGTTTGACGTTACCCAGTTTCGTTTTAAAGGTCTACCACAGCAGGATTGCACTCATCCAAGGTCAAAGACACTTTAATTTTCTCATAATAGGCTACTCATTGCATCATCAACTCTTTATTTATTTTTATTTTTATTTTTTTTATTTTTATCCCATTGTGTTTAATGGTTGTTTCAGTCATCATGTTTCTCTTAGGGCATGCTCACACCTGGTCACTTCAAAGTGGATTATCTTATGCAGTTCAGAAAATAATGTCGCCTAAATATGTCAACAACTCAAACCAAATTCTCCAATCTACAGTCTTTGAGGGTCAAAGTAGACCCTCAGTTGGTTATGAACTGTCAGTGAAGACTAGCATATTTCACACTCGCTTAGCTAACTAATTTCAGTCAGTTCAGGATTGGACTTTTCTGACTCTGAAAGACTTTTAATGTTTTACAAAATGCTACATCACATGCTACATGAAAAAGTTACATGGGAAAAAGTAACATAGATGCACCATATGGAAAGCACATGACCGTATTTATTTATAGTATTGGATCAGACTTTTTGCAGATGTGCCATGCATTGTGAAAGGTTAATTTAATGTAAGTCTTCCAATGCAATTATCCAACTGATCTTTGTTGACCAGGGACACCGGGCATCAGGTGAGAAAAGAAGATCTCAATTCGGCCTCTGAAATGGAGGTGGAGAGAGCAGCTGTGGTTGGCATAATGATTGACATGTGCCAGATTGCGGCTCCGTCCCTCCATGTTGCGTTCTGACCTCTAATGTTTTCTGTGTGTGTTCTGCAGCGCTGCGGAGCCAGATCATATCAGTTTACTCTTATTGGATTAACTCGGAGCTGCCCTTGAGGTAATACTATCTCTGGAAGATTTTATTGTTTTAAACCAGACCACCTGCTTGAGGAGATATTTATGTTGGCATATATGTGCGACGGACTGCAGTGGGATTCAAAAACAAAGTGTTTATTTGGTGTGGCGGTAGCTTTCATCACACTGCTTTATCTCGCATTGCAGAAACTTTGATTTTAGGCTTGAACGTTTTTTAAGGTTTACTGTAAGAGATGCAGTCTTTGAAATAGTGTTAAAAGAAGAATTGCAAGCGGTAGGGTGGCACAGTGGCTAGGCTAGTCTTGCTGTCTCCTCACAGCAAGAAGGTCTCTGGTTCGAGTCCTTGCTGGACCAGTTGGTGTTTCTGTGTGGAGTTTGCATGTTCTCCCTATGTTCATGTAGGTTTTGTCCAGGTGCTCTGGTTTCATCCTCACTTCAAATACATGCGTTATAGGTAGATTGGATGGACTAAATTGGCTGTAGTGCATGTGTGAATGTGAGTGCATGGGTGTTTCCCAGTACTGGGTTTCAGCTGGAGGAGCATTCACTATGTAAAACATATGCTGGAATAGTTGGCTGTTCATTCTGCTGTGGTGACCTCTGATAAATTAGGGACTAAGCCGAAGTAAAATAAATTAAAACCAATACTCTGCTATGTTAAGTACTAAATTTGTACGAAACAAAGAAACTTTTAGCCACCATTTGCACTAGTGCATTTTTGATTTAAAACATATAGGTTTTGTTATGGTTATGCATGGCATCCCGACTACAAAGGCATGTAAGACTGACGGAAATGGTGCATTTCCAAAATGCTATTCTTTCATTCATTTTCTACTGCTTTTCCTGGGCCGGGTTGTGGGTGCAACAGTCTTAGGAGAGAACCCCAGTCTTCCCTCTCGCCAGACACCTCCTCCAGCTTCTCCGGGGACGAGACGTTCCCTGGCCAGCCAAGAGACATAGTCCCTTCAGCGTGTCCTGGGTTTTCATCAAGGCCTCCTCCCGATGAGACATGCCTGGAACACCTCCCTAGTTAGGCATCCAGGAGGCATTCGAAACAGATGCCCGAGCCACCTCAGCTGACTTCTCTCAATGTGGAGGAGCAGCGGCTCTACTCCGAGCTCGTCTCGTGTGACAGACCTTCTTACGCTATCCATAAGCGCTCTGCCACCCTGCAAAGGAAACTTATTTCGGCTGCTTGTATCCAAGATCTTGTGCTTTAGGTGAGAGTTGGAATGTAGATCAGCTCCTTCTTTACCACAACAGACCAGTACATTGACCACATTATTGCTGCCGCTGCTCCAATCCACCTGTCAATCTCTCGTTCCATCCTTCCCTCATTCGTGAACAAACCCCAAGATACTTAAACTCCTCCACCTGGGGTAAGGACTTTCTTCCAACCTGGAGATGGCAAACCAACTTTCTCCTGTGGAGCACCATGGCCTCGGACTTGGAGGTGCTGATTCTTATCCCAGCCACGTTACACTCGGCAGCAAACTGCCCCAGTGCATGCTGAAGGTCCATGTTTGATGAAGCCAACAGGACATCCACGTCTGCAAATAACAGAGATTAAATTGTGTGGTCTCCGAACCGGACCAAGGCTGCATTTTGAAATTCAAACTCCTACTCTGTTCATACAGGGAGGAGATGGCCCTTAACAGACCACCTCTGACCCCATACTTCACAAAACTCTGAGCACCCTTCACAAAATGCCACAAAGGACACGGTCACGGTGGACCTTCTTCAAGTCCACAAGTCCACAAAACAAGTCCAAAATGCTAAAGACCCCATTTTTATTTTTCAAACACAGGGTGTGTTTTCACTGTAGACAAAAAAAAATAAAAGTCGGCACCAAGCAGATGATCAGCAGAGTTAACCAATAAGCAAGGTAAGTGGCCGCGAAGGGGCACACGGAATTCGAGGACCCAAACAAATACCTAGACGCATAAATGATACCTACAAATTATTTATAATTTTATTTTGTATCATATTTTGTATGGTGAAGGTCTAAGGTCACTTTTGATTTGAATGTAAACATGCGCAAATTTGTCCTTCAACTTCAATCATGGACCAGTCCAGCAGTCAAACCAGTAAAGATATTTTTATTATTTATTTATTTATTTATTTATTTATTTATTTATTTATTTATTTATTTATTTATTTATTTATTTATTTATTTATTTATTTATTTTTGTTTCATTTATTATTTTCAGTTGTGAATTCATTTTAAGACTAAAATAATAATAATAATAATAATAATGATAATAATAATAATAATAATAATGATAATAATTTTGAATGTTTTACAAGATGATTTTCATGTTATTATCATTGTTTTGCCTTAATATAAAAAAAGAACAAGAGCTTAAATGAAATAGAAAATGAGATTAAAAAACTGCTAAATAATAAAAAAAAAAGTAGAAAAAATTATGCACAAAAGGTACATTTTAGAACTTTTGGGCCCCATGGTTGGAATTGCTTAGGGCCCCAAAAACACTAAATCCGCCCCTGCTTCCTCTGTCTATTGGTCTGTCTTAGTTTGGTGTTCCACACATTGCCTATCATTGGGTTAATGTCATAGCAGGCCCGATTCAGCTTGTAGAATTGTCGAATTGAAATAGAATTTTAGAATTGAAAGAGAGCACTCTGACTGGTTATTCAGCAATGGGCGTGGGCCAGTATAAGTTTCTGACGGTATGATAACCTTAAATAAAAAAAATATCACGGTATTGTGATTTACTGCTCTAAAATAAGTTCATTTGAAATGTCTGGATTAAACAAAATAATAACAACTTTTTCTGCATTAAACACTATATATTTGATTTTAGGAGACATTTACAATATTTTGGTACAGCAAACATGTCAGGCTAAATAATTAAAATAAATCATTGACTTCTGCTATCTTCACCAGTTTCAAAAACAAAGATTTCTTTTCAGCGCTAAAAACACATTAAAAATAACCGTACATATTCCTTAGAAACGGGTTTAAAACCTTTTGTTATATGCAATTTTGTTATATGTCTCAAATAATTGCAAATTATATAAATTATTAGATTATTCGACACATTTGCGCAAGCCCTCTAATATATCCATTATGCTTCCCGTAGACATTAAGTATAGATGCCTGCAAAATATGCACATGCCCTGTGAGTATGAATGACACACTGTGTCATGCTTTTAATATTGTATAGTCTGGACAGAAATAGCTTTTTTGAAAGTGCAGTAAAAACAATGAATGTTTTCATTCTAATATGTTGTTTTAAAACAAGGGGAATGTTTTTTTAAAGGTTCTACAAAGATCCACTTTGGAAACTTTAAGATAGACCTTAGTTACCATTGAAAAGTTGGAGATCTTATTTTAGTCAGAGTTATGCTTGCATTTGTAGATGTGTATCGATGGATTTGTTCTTCAGTGTTTGGACTCTTAGCATTGAAAATTAAAGCACACTGAACTAAACTGAACTGAACTTGACTGACACAGTTCAATTTACTATAACTTCTACATGAAGCTGCTTTGACACAATCTACATTTTAAAAGAGCTTTAGAAATTATTGAATTAAATATGTTTAATTATTATTATTATTATTTTTTTAAATAAAACTTTACCATTGATCTAAAGAATGTGGAACTCCAAGAAGCTTCATTCAGAGTGTAGGATATTCCTGTTTGAAAGCTTTGACATCCAACGCATGATGAGCAGTTGTTTGATGTCAACAAAGATGTTTCCTAGCAACCGAACTGCTGAGGATAAACAATGCTATACAGCCCCAGCATTTGTTCTGCAGGTGTGTAATTACCAGCAGAGAGGATAATTTACAGTGTCTCCACAAACATTTGAAAGGCGGTTTTTATTTTCACATATTGTAAGAACTTTAATGATTGATGGATGTTGTTTACTTAAAACTTTCCCACGTTTTCTTATTTTAGTTCTATTTTTGAAGCATGAATGACTCGAATGATAATTGTCGTTATTTACTCGCAATCGTTAGGCTACTAAACTTTGTGTCAAACCAAACTTGTACGCCATTCATTATTCTGTGAAATACTGGAGATGTATGTATTTATGTTTGTCAGTACAATGGAAGCCAAAGTGGTTCAATAATGTTTACAGCATTTTTAAAAGTATTGTGTGTGTGTAAAATATTGTATCGGAAGTATTATTATGGTGGCTTGAGAAAGCCAACATACTGTTGTACTACATAAATGTATTATTCTTATTCCATATTCTTCTACTTCTTCGCATCTTCTCCTTTTCATACAACCACCAAACCAACAAACCTCCAAACTATACTAAATTAAGTTATAATATCTTTTCTAACTTATCCGACCTACAGTTTTCCAAGAACTGACCTGGAAAATTTGTAAAAGTCCCATTGACTTAACACTGGACCAAATTTTGTGACCTTTCCGCCAGACTATCATACAAACATAAATTTGGGCTCATTACAGACTACCAATCTGCCAACCTCTGATGACCTTACACCTGACTAGCCACATCCTAGCAACCACTTACGGCACCTTAGCAACTGTCCATAGACTTCCATTATAAAAAACTGCCATTGACTTTACATTGGACATACTAACAACATACCAATCCATACTAGCAATATACTAATCCATACTAGAAACATAATAGCCCCTTTCAAACAGTGATACCGGTAAATATTCGGAAAATTTCCGGAACTACTTTACCGGTATATTAAAAAAAACGCTGTTCACACAGGCGAGGACGTTACGGAATTTTTCCGGAAAAGAGCATTCACACATCCATCGCAAAATGCCGGTAAATTCTGACATCATTAACCAGAAATGACCTCTAAACGGCTGCGCTTGTGTTTGTAAACATTTGACTACATTACAAACTCTTCGGATGGATCAGTATTGAGTACAACTCTAATGAAAACATAGGGAAACACTTTGATATGTGTGTGTGCTGGCGCTATGGGCGCTCACGGGCACACGCAAAGCTTGAAGGTAAACAAACAACGGATTATCATAAACATTTTATCGATAATTATTTACACAGCATTAAGAAGGAACATAGAAACATTATCTGACTAACATCTAGCAGCTAAAGGTGTCTGGAAAAAATATTCAAAGGCTTTTATTCTCATAAACCGCGTGCACGTGAATGCGTCTGACTGTTGTGATTGGCTAAAGCAGGTGTCTCACGTCAGCCCATTCTAGACGTGGACGCGCTTATTACGGCAATCTTCCTTCTGCATTCACACAGCGCAGCATTCCGGCAAATTACCGGTAATGTTACAACTTCTCTTTCCGGAAAATAGCCAGAACGAATTTACCGGTATTTTCAAAAAGGGCCTGTTCACACATACAACCTTTCCGGAAAATTGCCGGTAATTTTCCGGAAAAGTCTGTATGTGTGAAAGGGGCTAATGACATACCAATCATATTAGCAACATGCTAAGCCATACTTTAAACATACTGGCAACATGCTAATTCAAACTATAAATATACTGGCAACATGCTAGATAAACATACTAGCAAAAATCTAAATAACAACATGCTAGTTTATACTAGAACCATGTTAGTAACTTGCTAATATATGGTGGAAACATGCTTGTAACATGCTAAGTCATACTAGAACCATGCTAGTTCATGTTAGCAACCGCCTTAGCAACCACTTAATAACACCTTAGCAACCACTTAGAGTGCCCTAGCAATCACCTAGCGACACCCAATTAACCCAACTAGCAATGCCTTAGCAACCAACTAGCAACATCTTAGAAACACCTTAGCAACCCCCTAGCAACACATTAGCAACCACTAAGCAATGCCTTAGCAATTGCCTTAGCAACACCTTACCAACCACTAAGCAATGCCTTAGCAATTGCCCAGCAACGCCTTAGCAACCACTCAAAACACCATAGCCATGACCTAGCAACACCTTAGCAACCACTCAGAACACTCTAGCAACACCTTAGCAACCACCTAGAACACCCTAGCAACACCTTAGCAACTGACTAGAACACCCTAGCAACCTTCTAGAACACCTTAGCAACCATCTAGCAATGCCTTAGCAACCACCTAGCAACCACTCAGTACATTATAGCATCTGCCTAGCAACCACTCAGAACACTCTAGCAACCGCCTAGCAACACCTTAGCAACCACCTAGCAACTACTCAGAACACCATAGCATCCACCTTGCAACACCTTAGCAACCACTCAGAACACCCTAGCAACCGCCTAGCAACACTTTAGTAACCACCTAGAATACCTGATCCACCACCGAGCAAGAAACCTTCCGATCCTAGAAACATGCTAACATATATGTAGTTATCTCTCTATGCCGACTGTTTTAACATTCTTAAAACTACTTCAGTTATTTATACTTTAAAACAGCTTCAAGCGTTCTGATCAGGCTTCCTCAAGCCACCATAAAGTTTGTCTACAAACCTACTTTTTTAGTTATTATTATTTTGGATTGAATTTAAATCCTGTCTGAAAGCTCGTAGAATTTCCTCATGAATGATTTTTGTCTTTCACAGAAAACTACTGTGTGCATGTTGTTAGGCCGAGCCATTTGACAAGATAACAACAGTACGGCGTCGGTATCAGTCAAATATACAAGTGATTAGCGAAGCAGTCGTCTTGCTAGCTATCTATTTCACTCCATTCACAGAGCTGTCCGCTGAGCGCAGAAACATTTGCGCTTAGGCGCTCGTCGAAAACAAAGACATCTGCTTTGCCGTCTGCCATCAACCATGTGTTGTTTAAAAGCGGCATAAGGACAAGACACTGTCCACAAACTCGACCCAGACATGCTAAAGGTCACTGGCACAAAGCTGCGCAGGATGAGCCAAGACACAGAGACATTTTGATGACCCAGACAATGAAGCAACATCTCTAATCTGGTTTGAACCTCATTTTAACATCTCTGTTTTGGAAAACAAGGGTGTTTTTTTTTTTTTTTTTAACCAGATGTCTCGATCAGTTAATTTTGGTTGGAAAAGTGCTGCATAGGAACTATAAATAAACAAAGAAGTAGTTGAATTTGGTTAATTTAAGTGGATAAATAGCATGTGCAGTCGAAGGCTAAATTATTAGCCGTCCTGTGAAGTTGTTTTTCTTTTTCAAATATTATTTAAGAGATGTTTAACAGAGCAAGGCCATTTTTACAGCTTGTTTTCTGTTGAATGCAGTGTTTATTTTAGTTTGCCTGGAATAAAAGTAGTTGTGATTTGTGTTCATTAAAAATATTTAATTAATTAATTTGATTAATTGATTTTGTATAATAATTAATTGTTTAATTAGTTGATTAATTAATTAATTCATTCATTCCTTTATTCATTTATTTTCTTTTTAGCTAGTCTCATTGTTAATCCACTCTTTATTTATTTATTTATTTATTTATTTATTTATTTATTTATTTATTTTATTTTATTTTATTTTATTTCCCAAATGAGGTTTAACAGAGCAAGGAAACATTCACAGTATGTCTGATAATATATTTTTCTTCTGGAGAAAGTCTTTTTTGTTTTATTTTGGCTAGAATAAAAGCAGTTTTACATTTTTTAAACCCATTTTAAGGTCAAAATATTAGCCGCTTTAAGCCATATATTTACATAACAAGCCATTGTCATACAATAACTTGTTTAATTACCCCAACCTGCCTAGTTAACCTAATTAACCTAGTTAAGCCTTTAAATGTCACTTTAAGCTATATAGAAGTGTCTTGAAGAATATGTAGTAAATTATTATTCACTATCATCATGGCAAAAATAAAATAAATCAGTTCCCCTTCAGATGGGGAACTTTAATGGCATAAGTGGTTTTAATCTGCGTATGGGGATTTCATTCAGAAAGCCAATCATCTGAAAGAGTATATAAACGGGCCAATGAAATGCCAAATGAGTTGGCAGTGTCAGCTTCCGCACCTGATGGTTGCTGTAATTAGTTTAGCATAAAAGCACAGCATAGCAAGAAGATGCAACCTTTTTGAGCTGAAGAGACTAATATCTGCAGGCAGTATCACACTCATAGCAGTGCGATATAGCTGTATCACGCCTCCCACCAGTGCCGATATATATATATATATATATATATATATATATATATATATGTATATATGTATATATATATGTATATATATATGTATGTATGTATGTATGTATGTATGTATGTATGTATATATATATGTATATATATATATATATATATATATATATATATATATATATATATATATATATATATATATATGTATATATGTATGTATGTATGTATGTATGTATGTATATATATATATATGTGTATGTATATATATATGTATATATGTATATATATATATATATATATATGTATATATATATGTATATATATATATATATATATATATATGTATATATATATATATGTATATATATATATATATATATATATATATATATATATATATATATATATATATATATATATATATATATATATATTGTGTATGTGTGTGTTCATGTGTGTGTATGTGTGGGCGGAGTAATACACAAAGGGTAAATAGGCTGTAGGAGTTCTGATATTGCAGAATATCGCACGGCTATCAGCCAATCAGATCTGAGAACCAGACAGAACTGTTGTATATATATATATATATATATATATATATATATATATATATATATATATATATATATATATATATATATATATATATATATATATAGTGTGTGTATGTGTGTGTTCAAAACAGAGTTTCAGAGTTGCATCATTCACAAGTCAAAACGATCTGTTTAGGAAACATGTTAAGGGCACCTGATTTTTCATAATCATCTTGCAACATATCAATATCATTAATTATGAATAGTGGATTTTAATTTAAGCACGATCAAACAAACAGCTTTTTTTAATTGCTTCCAATCTTTTTATTTCCAAACGGATATCAGAATCCTCAGTCTTGTTTCTCTACAGAAGGCTGGATTTGATATGCCTGTCTGTGTAATTTAGATGCTGGGCACATCTTGGTTCTTTTAATTGGCAGGTATTTGTACCTCAAGAGGTTGCGATGCTGGGAAATAATGAATTCCTGATAGACTGAGAGATCAATAATAACCCGAGTCGTTAATAAAATAATTACACACTGCCCAGCTATGTAAACAAGGGACTTCATAAACAGCACAGAGGCACATATGATCGAGGAGACGCATGCCATTTGTGTGAGAGATGAGACTTTCAAATTGTATTTTGGGGGTTGGATACATTAATTTAGAGATGCATGCATGGTTGTCAAGCCCTTTAATACTAACAGTGTGAAATATTAGCCGGAACCAAGAGAAATTACCACATTCCTCCAGCACATTAATGAGAATATCTCTTTTTTTTTTCATGTGTTCACTTTTTTAAATAATTGAATTATGGTGTATTTGAAGAAGCGTGAGGGATTTGGCGATTATTCAACCCTCAGGCAGGTCGGATGGTTTTTGTTAAAGTCTTGTTGTTTGCATTCTAATGTTTGCCAAATATGGCTAGCACCATGATAATGCAGATCATTATTTTTGCAGGACAAACAGATGCTTTAAATGGTTAGTTCACACACACACACACACACACACAAATAAAACTCACCTCATCATGTACTCTCCCTCGTGTGATTTTAAACCTTTGTGAGTTTCTTTCTTCTGTTGAACATACAAGAGGATATTTTGAAGAATGCAGGTTCCCAACACTCATCAACTTCCATAAAATTACTATATATTTTTAAACTTTAGGAAACTCAAATTTGAAAGTTTTGAAAGTGAAGAGTGTGTTTTCTTTTTATTTTATTTTGACTGTACTATCTCTTTAATGCTGTGTTCACACCAGATGCAGAAGAAGCGTCAAGCACTAGTGATTTACATGTTAAGTCAATGCAATGGCGCAAATAGACATCCTGCTTGTGTGATACATGTGAATGGCGCTGTGCGAATTACGTGAATTTTGTGAATGGCGCGGGCGAATTGATAATTTTCCTTTTTTTTTTTATATTTTAACTTAAGCGGACATTAGTGCCGCTTTATCCAAATAGGAGCTTGCTCTTGTTGGGGCGTGATTATGACATAGCGCCTGTTATTGGTGCCCCGGGGGAAAATCCTCCTGTCGACATCAACAACAGTACAGCTGGGCTCGGCTCAGTCAGAAGCACAGCTGATTGCTTCCATCATCCAGTTATAGTTTCTGGAGGAGTTTATGACCTCACAGAGCTGGGTGCACCTCTGAAAGGATCTGTTGGACTCAGACACTGCTCCAAACGAATCAACGCTGTTTTCAGCCTTCATAAAGCACATAAACACAGTTATTTTCTCAATAAAAACCATGTCAGCCATTTAGCAACGAAGCTAGAGTCACCGGGCAAACAGAGGCCCTACCCATCATGCAAATTCGTGTCTGTTGTGAAGTGAATTTGACAAGCAAATAATGCGGATTTGACGAGCAAGTGAAGCGGAGTTGACGTGCGAACTGAAATGTTCACGCGTCTATTTATGCGCGAATATCCTGATTTATATCCTGAAGCATAAGTGTCTGTATGTGGAATAATGAAACTATTGTTTATGGTGACAACAGTGGTTATCGAGTGAACTGCAGCCAGTAACTTTTTGCTCAATCTAATGGGGGTTGGGCTGCTAGGTTCACCAAACATCAGGATTATATTTATCGCTATCATAGACATACTCTTTCTTGGAGTTCTTAACAAAACTTAATAATGGGCACCTATGAAAATCATCCTTTGTAAGCTGTTCGGACAGAACTGTGTGAAGGTATAGTGTGTTCACAGTCATTTTGAAGTAAAATAAAGTCAATAAGTCATTTTTTTTACATTATCTGACATTAAAATAGGATCCAAATCCCTCCCATTTTGAGGCTTACCACAACGTGATGAAGGAGTGTGGTTTCCCCACCCACGTAATTGATTGAAAGTCGTATATTAACATGTATCAGTTGTTATGCATACAGTTATATTAACAAGACAGGACGTGCCGAAAGCAACTGCGATTACATGATCTGTTCAGCTCGCTGTTATCATCAATCATCATCAATTGTGTTCAAGTTTTACAAGTTTAAAAAGATTTTAAAAGTTAAAGTTGGTAAACATTGCTGTAGTTAATCACCACCGCCGCATGTCAGTGCATTTTCAAAACATTAAATCAGGTTTATTTTGTACATTATCATAACAGATATCCTAACGCAATCTCACAGCAATTCGTAATGTTTTGATTTAGCGGCTAACTCGTATGAATTGGTACGATCTTATTCATACAATTTAGTACAATTTGCTCATCACCCAATGACGGTTGGGGTTAGGAGTGGGTTTAAGTGCCACGCCTGCTTTATAAAATCGTACATTTTTAAACGACTGAACTCATGTGAATTCGTACGAATTAGCCACAAAACTGACAAAACATAAAAAACTTATGTTTCCTTGTAAGATCAGGCTGGATATCCACACAGCAGTGTATATTATTTTGTGTCCTGTGACATTTGCCGTGCAAAAACAGTGCAAAGTTTGTGTGCGTGAACTTTGTAATGACATTGAGTGTGACTCATCGTTGCAGAACGGCTTAAATTAACTCCACTACAAATACATCAAATAATCATTGGGGGATTTGTATTCTAGTATTATCCCATAAACATTACATAAGATCTGCTTTCTTCATGTCTGTCTTTGTGCTGTTTATCTGACACAGCAGGAGATGGAGACACTTTGAAAGGCACATGGGAACAGTGGGCGGGTAAAACTAGCTCATTTGCATTTAAGGCACAGGCAACAAAATAAAATAGCTACAAAGTGCTCAGAGCTGAAAATCCCAATATTCTGATAGATAATCCGATGGGTGTTTTAAACGGAAACTTTACAGACATATTTTGGAGACACAAAAGACTTATCTTAAATCTCTAAAGGAGTAAAAATACCCTTTAAGTGAACACTCATAAACAAAAAGCTCAGCAAAAGTGTAATATGTTCGCCTTCTTCGCAATTAAAGATTTTTGTGTAATGTAAGTTACTCCACAGCAGCAAACCACTAGTTATTTTAAAGCCCTTAATATAAAGTATGGCTTATGTTAAGGACAAGTTGCATTATGTACTGTAATTGAAAAAAACTCACTCTGTGTCTTTTATTTTTCTTATGCACTCCTATCAAACTATTATATATTGATACAAAAGGTATTGCCTCATATTGCTTATAAAAATATACAATCCAATGTCAGTGTACTGTATGATAAAAAGTCAATTGACCCCCAAAACTAGTAACATCATAATGATTTCTGATGTCCTTTACACGAAAATAAAGAGTTTCATAGAAGTCGGTGAAGATTTTCTTTATTGATTTATGTTTCATTTATGTTTTTAAATTACAAACTGCTGATGCATAAACAGTAAAACAGTTATTAGTACATACAGATTGTTACATAGTTATTTCTTAAGTATAGTTACCCAAGGACATTTTGCAAAACAATTCATCCAATGCTTCACAGAAATGAATTTGAAAAAAAAGCTTAACCAATGATATTTTTTGTGAGCTATTTCTTTAAATCTAGAAGCATAAGTAGTACATGGATCTTGTTTAAACAGAAGCTTAGCCTTGAATACGAAGAGAAACATCGATAATTCATTCAATTAAACTCTGGGAGAAAAAGATTCAAGCTTCTTTTTGGCTTGAGAAATGGGACTTGGCTGATGAGTTTCTGGAGCTCGTCATGTGACGTTGTTGGTCACAAAAGCTTCATGTTTTGATTCCAAGTGGAAAAATTATTAAGATCTTTGAATGCCCCATTGCCACTGCGTCCTTGGCCGTGCGTGTGTGTGTTTTCCCAGAATCCTCCTTGACAGGCAACCATGACCCTAGATAGCAGAGTGCATTCAGTAGATAGTGACAGCTAAATGACAAAATAACCACAACTAAATGACAAATAACTAAATGACAAACTGCTGCTTCTGTCCCCACAAAGTGCCCTTGACAAGCAATTTGCCCTTGGAGTTTTCTAACATGTGTTCTGTTTTTTTTTTTTTTTTTTTTTTTTTTTTTTTTTTTTTTTTGGAGCACTAGTATTGAAAGGTAAAAGCATAACTCTGCACTAAATAAATAAAAAAGGGTAGTGCTGCAGTATAACTGAACTTTGTGCACACTCCTTTTGAAAAATTACATTCCTTTTTTGAATTCAAGTGACTATTTGATATTCAGTCTGCTTTGAGAGCCTCAATCTTGCTGGGTTTTAGCAAAATCTGCCTTTTCAATCTGACATTTTGAAGATTTTTTTTTTTTTTGTGTGTGTGTGAGAGAGAACCTGTTATTGTGGTTTACGAGGATGAATAATTGTATAAGTACATGGATGTGACCTGTAGTTGTACTCTATTCAGGTGGTTTATGAGGACATGCTTTGTGTCCTCATAAATCAAAACACTTAGGGCTCTGTTTTAACGATGTAGGCACAAAGTCTAAAGTAGTGATGCAACGATTACCCGATTTCACTATTAACCGCAATTTAATTTGTCATGGTTAATTAATCATACAGGCTTTTCAACACCATGTTTCTGCATAGAACAAAACTGCTGCAACTTAGTTATGCCAACTGAGTGCTAGTTTGAAGTTCCATGCCTATACACCATGCAGATTGGATTAACTATGACTGAGGCTATTAACTAAGGGCCAGTCACATATTACGTCTTTAATGTGGGCAAGTTCGTTATTTCCATTGGAAGCGCGTGGCTTGCATTTATGGAGCGATGGACCCTTACTTTCTAGATGCACCAACTAGATGAAAAAATGCTGCGAGCCAAGCGCTCTACACTAAAAAAAAAAAAATTAAATTAAATACATAAGTGATAAATAAATAAGTGAAAAATACCAAATTTGTTTTATAGTTGATCAAAAGCTTCAGCAGTTTTTACTCACCATGCCCAGACAACGCCTTAAAAATGAGGTAATCGAGCGTTTGCTGTTGCTGGTCCTAAACTCTGGAATAGTCTACCAACTCACATTAGACTTTACCCTTTCATTACTGTGTCTGTTTTAAAGATCCATCTATTTTTTCTCACTTTTAATACTCCTTGATTACTGTTTTATTGCTTTTATTTGTTAAATGTTTCTTTTACATTCTGCTTCTGTCTTTAGCACTTCTATGTACAGCACTTTGGTCAATCTTGGCTGTTTTTAAATGTGCTTTATAAATAAATATTGTATTGTATTGTATTGTACTTTCGTGGAATAAAGAAACGGTGTTGTGCGCACTCCACTGAAGACGTCCATTAGCCTACAAATTCAATTTAGATTGTTAAGCGCAAAGATTTGTGTCAAAACTATTTCTAAATTCAGCTCTAACTTCCAGCAAACAAATAAATGAGCAATATTAATGAAGTGTGGTCAAAAAACTGAGTTATATCCAAAAGCATGTCCTATTCTCATGCCCCATATGGTGATGCAGACGTCTCCCAAACCCGAGAGATGGACAAATCTAAGCTTGTTTTTATTAAAACAAATATAAATATGCAAATAATAAATAAGACTGCTAATAATAATAGCATTAAACAAATGCAAATTGTCATGAATAAACTAAAAAAGCCCCCATAATAACACATTCATATCTAAGCAGGGTCCGTCATGGTTTTGGGTCCCCTTAAAACATTTACGTTGTGTTATGTGGATATTTGCAAGTGTTGTGACTATTGCAGCGCGTTTCTTCAGTTGTTTGTGTCGTGACCAATTGCTGTGCGATTTTTCAGTTGTTTGTGTTGTGAGAATTTGCAACACGTGTGCTTTCAAATAGATGAAGATCATGTCTTTATTTCACAAGTTCACACTCACAGATATTAGATTGAATAGAACAGTGGTTCTCAAACTTTTTTCACCAAGTACCACCTTAGAAAAAAATTGTCTCTCCAAGTACCACCTTATGACGCTATTTTTTAACCAGTATTAAAAAATAGCGTCGTAGGCCTAATTAAGCAGCTACAGGTGTGCACAGTTTAAAAATGATGCAAATTAATTCCTATTATTAAGAATATGTATTATTGTCAATCACTTTAAACATTTTTAATAGTCTGAACATTAACTGTGCTTGCAGATTAAAAAAAAAAAGTTTTAGTTAAAATGTGCTTTTAAAAGTTCATTAAAAATTACCAGTTCTTAAAAAGTAAAAAGAAAACTGCTGTACTTAAATCTCAAGTATTCATAGTAGCCTATTCATCAAAAGCTGGAGATGTTGCTTGGACCTTATGAATATAGGCTATATGTCATATTCCTACACTTTCAGACAAATCTTGAAAAATATGTTAAATGTACATATGACAGGGTTCATACAGGCACAGCCTAATGAAAATCAAGGAATTTTAAGCACTTTTTCCAGCACCTAATTTTTTTTCAAGACTGACATGTTATGTATTGAAGACCTGAAATGTATTCTCAGCAACCCATAAAACACTGCATACGAATAGATACAAATAAAAACCATTAATAATAATATGTATTAATCATATATTATTATTATAATAAACCTGCACTAAATGCTTGTGATATCTTTTTTGTACTCAAGTAAAATTACTATTACACTGCTAAAATAACACAAATTTTAGTAAATAATACTAATATTAGGTAAAAGTACTCTTTTAAAAAGTACTAGTTGGTTACTTTTGAAAAAAAAAAATCAGATTTATATTATGAAATCACGTTTTTTAAGTTTAAACCTGATTGAATGGTTTAATTGCTTAAATCCCAAAGCTACATGTATAGGAATTTGCACTAACAAAGGAAGTATGGTCAATTTTTCCTTTCATGACAATTAATATTTTTCAAAAGCACTGGTAAAACTACCACATAATCTTAAAGGCCATATAGACACTTTTTGCCCATTTTTAAACGATATTTTCAAGCTTTGAAAGGTTAAATTAAAGTATATGGTAAAAAGATTTAAATTTAGCCTTTTATTTACATTTGTTACACTATTTTTCTTTACAATATGGCAAATTTGTTTCTTAAATAGCTGTACATCACATGTAGATTTTATTTTACACTTGATTTTAATCTAAAATAGAAACTTTAAAAAAAATACAAGTACACTGTCAGTAAAAAAATAAAACAAATGGCTTCATTTTACTTGAGGTATTTAAAATGTGACAACAATACATTTATCAAAGCAGTGCTTTAAGAGTCTTATTGTTAATTTTGATAAATAAACAAGTACAGTAACAACGGATTGCTTTGACCTGTAATGCTTTAAGACAGATCAGAATACAGCTAAATGTATAAATCACACAAATACCTCATCCAGAAACATTTCCAGCATAATTCTTTTGTCGTAAAGAAACAAAAAAAAATTCCACCTTTGCTAAAAGTAAGTTTCACTTTACAACACAGCCAAACAAGAAGACCATTAGCATTGTCATCGATCATGCATCAATCTAATTCTAAATACTTGATAACTTTGAATACTTTTGACTAAATTTAGTCAAGGAGCAAAGATAAATAATGTCTACTTTAATAGTGGAGAGATCGCGATTATATTCAATCTGAGCACACACGCGATCATGAGAGGTCTTGCAGTTCATTTGAAAAAAGCATATTTAAAAGCTCGCATATCTGTTTTAGCGATTTGCGTACATGACTGCGCTGTCGTGTTAAAATAAAGCACTCGCCACATTTGCAGAAATGAGTAATTGCGCAATACCTCCATTCCCGCGCCGCCATTCAGAATGTATTTAGAGGAGTGACAGGTGAGAGGCGAGTCGACTGGCTGTCGGAGAGCGAAACCGAAACGTGTATGTAGATCATCAAAAAGGCAGGAAATATGTCCGCGGTTAAATTACTCTGCTAGACATCTCTATAGTGAAAACATCCGAGAAGCATTATTCCAACAAAACATTTGTTTTTAAGTTGTTTTTTCTGTCTCTGCAACACAGAAAGCCTTTGTCCCGCCCTTACGTTTCACGCAACTAGACAAGGTCGACTGTGATTGGCTACTTTTCATGTCAGTCAAATCACGCTTCAGAATCAATTCTTAAACTTCGGAAACTGATTTTCAGCAGCTTATGACACAATGCACTAAAATAAACATTCTAAGCACAGCGTTGTGATCGTACGCTTCACAAAACAGCCACTGCTGATCACATCGATGTTATATTACGCATTAAAGGATTAAAAGTGTTAATTGTTTCTTTCATTATTCAGCAGTTCCTCCGCGTACCACTTGGAGGAAGCCCGCGTACCACTAGTGGTACGCGTACCACAGTTTGAGAACCACTGGAATAGAATATGCGTATTTAGCGTGCTGTGGGGGGATAGAGTTCTGAGCTCGGGTAGACACCCTAACCTGTGTAATTCCCCGTATTCGAATAAAGGGAGATAGGGTCCAAGGCGAAGTGTCTAGCCCGGCTCCAGAACACTCCCCCCTCAGATTTAAATAGGTATCTGGTTTAATAGTGTGGAGTTGGGGTGGTGGAGGGACGCTGAAGTTGAGAGAAAACGAAGGTATGACATGTTTGACTATTCATAGGGGTTTGCTCTTGAGCTGATTGGAATGGTAGAATTATTTTGTGTGTGATGAATTAGCCTTGTCAAAGACTGACTGTGCCCCTCCCGAAATTTGTTTATAAAACCTCACTTGCTGGTGTTTTTTTGTAATTGCATGTGCTTTCTTAAATTGCAGCGCGTTAAGCGCTCTCGGACCCGTAGTAATAAGCAATGTGTAAGCATTTGGACCTGCATAGGCGCACAACTAACGCACACTGTGCTGGACTTTAGACCAGCTTTTAATTAGTCAACGGTGCAGTCTATTTTAGTTCATCAAATTAGCAACGTGCCAACAATGCGCCTTAACACACCTCCTTTATAGACCAGCACACCCATGAATCCACAAAGTGATGCAAATGGATTTGCTATTTAAACAGCATCATACAAAACGTGAAATTTAGAGCTGTGCTGATCTGAAAATAGTAACAAATCACGGCATACACGGGGTTTGCAAAATCCAGGAGCTCAAAATTCTAGGGTTTTGCTTTTAGCAATTGGAATTTTTTATTTTTTATGTTTTTACCAAAATGTTTCCCCACAGTCCGAAGGCATTTACATTATCTCGAAAATTGGTTAATTATGCAAGTGCTGTGCTACTGATATGACAGCAATAAATACACTTTTTACTTAAGAAAAGTCACAATATAAACAATTACCTCTTAAATAACGCAGTGTTTCAATGAATGCGCGGCACTGAAGCACACAGACACTCGTCACTCACACAGAGATCGCATTGACACACAAACTCAAATACAGAAATAGCCTTAGCTGAGTTTAAAATTTAGTAAGAGTATGTGTTAAATTTAAAATCACTTTAATGTGTCTATAACAGCATAAGTGAAGTTTATTTATAAACTATTTTGGAGAGGATCACGTTCTTATGATTGCTTGCAGCCGACTCTGCTTTATTCAGTTTATGATTCACCAGTCAGGCGATTCCTAAGCCTTAGTTCCATTTGACAGCCATCTTCCTTTTGAAGAATCCCAACTTTCACCCCTACTCCTCCTTCTTTCTTAGATGGGTGGCACTGTGGCCCAGTGGTTAGCACTGTTGCCTCACAGCAAGAACGTCACTGGTTCTAGTTCTTAACAAGCCAGCCAATGTTTCTGTGCGAAGTTTACATGTTTTCTTCGTGTTCAATTGGGTTTCCCCCGAGTTCCCCAGTTTCCTCCCACCATCCAAAAACATGCAACTTAAGTTAACTGACTAATCCAAACAGCACCATAGTCATACTCCTAAGTAAGTAGTTATCTCTTAAGAGCAATCACTATCTGTTGATTAGCTACTACAGCAGGGGAGTTCTCGAGATCTACCTGAGCTCAAACTCCCCTCTCGCCTTGCAAACGGGAGGGAGCTCAGGGCTCTCTCCCAAAACAGCATACCAAACAAGTTTTATAATCAATCATCAGCTAAGTGTGAACTCTTGAAACTGACAAAAATATTTTGTAAATGCATGTTTTTTATTATTATTTATTATTATTATTATTATTATTATTATTATTATTATTGTGATTATTTAATAAAAAATGTATTTTCTTTTTAGGCTACTTAAGTTTATATTCACGGTACCACAAGAGTGCCTTCCTAAAGGCTAACAAGGATTTTAAAAAAAATTTGCCATCCCTGATGTCTTGTGCCTTATTGTGCCGGCTGCATGATAGGGCCCTAGGTAAGTTGCAAAATAAGCCAATTTCCAAAAAAAAGTGGTGTTTTAACATTCAAAATCTTCCTAGGTTTTCCATCAGATTTTGGATTAGGGGCAGGTATAGGGTAAGGCCATATAATAAGCAGATTTTAGTAAATAAAATACATTGTGCCTATGGAGAAACTTTGTAAACGTGTGTGGGTGTGTGGGTATATGTGTTATGTCTTTAGCAGAATCAATCTCAGGTCAGCCTGGATTTTTGGATTTGTTATTTCAGTTCAGATAGAGGATGCCGATCTTTTATTTCATCACAATCGTTTTTTTTTTTTTTTTTCTCTCCGTGTGTACAAACAATCCTCGTGGAAGCTGTATCCCCAATGGATGATCTTGCTTGCAAAGAAAGGTTTGGTCGTCTTAGCACAGAGAACTATTGACCAACACTGTGTCCATAAAAAAAGCTGTACATTGTACACACCGCACACTGTTTGCTGTCTATTATACCGACCTACTGCATACAGGGTCACAAAGTACTCGAGCCATCATAGATCTGCTGAAAGTGTAGTGGTAGGGACATTCTTCCTTTGCTGATATCCAGCATAGTGCGTGTTGAATTATGCTTTCTGAGTTGCATTTCTCTTGCTCTCAGAAGTCTGTATGGCACTGTACTGTATATGCCTTCGGATTTTCAATTCTTAACAATAGGAACAACACAGAATGAGAGTCGATTGGCAGACGGATACGTTCTGTGAAGATGAAGTCAGCATTTTAATTTTTGGTTTCAATCGAAAAAAGAGATCTGCTATGGAGGATTCTTTTCATGTTTTATTCCTTTTTTATTCTGCAGTAACATGGGAGGAGGTTTATTGTTTTAGGGGAAAGACAGATACCCCTGTTTTTTTTTATTTTTTTTTTTATGTGTGCGTGTGTGTGTTATCTAATCATATAACTGATTTGGCAAACAAAGAGTACATATGGCCTCTCTTCAACTATATATATATATATATATATATATATATATATATATATATATATATATATATATATATATATATATATATATAGGGCTTGACATTAACGTTTTTGATCACCAGCCACTGTGGCTAGTAGGTTTCCAGCATTACTAGCCACTCACTATTTTCACTAGCCACAATTTTATTGTTGTAAAAACATATTTTATATTTTATTTTATGACTTTCACAAGCTAAAATTACTTGATTTAGATTTTGCATTATCTCCACATGCCTCCTCATTCATTTCACTTTTTGTGTGTCGTCTATGAGCTTGCTCAATAATCATGAGCAATTGGGTCATGGTTTCATAGTATTACAATTATTTTTCATTTTACATAATTTTCAGAGCTCCAAATTATGGATTTACCAAATTTATTTTTGACCACACCAAACATAAACATATATATACACATTGTTTTAAACAGAGCAAAGACAATTGGCAAAGACAAATTAAATCAGCTATATGAAATTTGTCATTAACACTATTCGTTTAAAATGTGTAAACAAAATCTTACTGCATATGTAAACATTTATGCTTCATATTACTGCTAAAATGCGGTTTTAAGGTATGTTGGGGAAAAGAAAGGTCCACAATTTTTTTTTACATTTTGATTTCTCTAAATGGATTTCAAATAAATCTGAGATAGGAAACAATTTTTGACACGTTGCAAAATGATGTTTCCCAATATTGGGTTGCAGCTGGAAGGGAATCTGCTGTGTAACACATATGCTGAAAAAATTGGTGGTTCATTCCACTGCGACGACCTCTAAAATAGAGATCAAGCCGAAGGAAAATGACTGAATGATTGATATTACCTGAAAATACTGTTAACCCTCTGAAGTCTGAGAGTGGTTTTGGGATCTGGAGAAGTTTGGACATGCATTGACATTTGTTTTGTTTTCAGTATCTTAAAAACATATGAATGGCTAAAGTGTGATAACACTGTAAACAGCACATGCTGGGCTATAATAATAGCTAAGCAGAATGTTTGTATGCGTTTGTGTTTTTGAGAAAGAAACGTTTATGCGTGGTTAGTGAAAAACTAAAACTTTGAAGTCACTGAAACAAGGCCGTGAACACACAGAGAACATTTGTGCTGAAGACTTTTGAGAACTGGATCTTGTAGCCTAGTATTTTTGCTTCAAAATGATGTGAGAATCATCTTGTTCACTTGCTTACAGAAAACAATATAATGAATTCAAATTTCTAAGTCACTTTTTGAGTGAAATTGGTCTATGCCAGAAGGCGTGAACTATCATTGCTATGCAGTGAGTCACACCTGAGAAGACAAAGACCTGCATAATGAGCTGCATAGTGAGCCATAAGACAGGTATGTGACTAAGAGGGAAGAGTTTCAAGAAGAAATCAAAGAAAATTTTATATACGTTATTGTTTGCAGTTTATTTAAAATATATTAGTCAAACATAATAACTGGAGATACACTTGTGAGAGTCAGTACACTCTATTAACACTGCAAACTTATAGCAAATCACCTGAAATATTATTTGTAAATTAAGAGTTTCATTGCAAAACGAGATATATCCATTTTGAGAAATGTTGGTTATTTGACATTTTTATTTGAGACATCAACAGTCAAGTTCATTCACAATTTTTATATATTAAACTATTACTTGAGCTCAGTGAAGTCCAGGAACACAATATTCTTTAAATCCAGGATATATTTTTTTTAACTTTATGTTCATAAATAGTTCATAAATAAGTCAAAAAACATGCCAAAATGCAACATGTTATCTTAACATTGCCAAACTTCTTAAATTGGTTAAAAAACAATACATCATAAACATATGGAATAGTATATACAAATATTGATTAATAATAATAAGATTCTGAGTGGGCGAAGCAGTGGCGCAGTAGATAGTGCTGTCGCCTCACAGCAAGAAGGTTGCTGGGTCACTGGTTCGAGCCACGGCTCAGTTGGCGTTTCTGTGTGGAGTTTGCATGTTCTCCCTGCGTTCGTGTGGGTTTCCTCCGGGTGCTCCGGTTTCCTCCACAGTCCAAAGACATGCGGTACAGGTGAACTAGGTTGACTAAATTGTCCGTAGTGTATGAATGAATGTGTGTGTTGATGTTTCCCAGAGATAGGTTGCGGCTGGAAGGGCATCCGCTACGTAAACTCTGCTGGATAAGTTGGAGGTTCAAAACACTGTGGCGACCCCGGATTAATAAAGGGACTAAGCCAACAAGAAAATGAATAAATGAATGAAAGATTCTGAGTTATTTTGGTAATCTCATATTAGAGCAATGTTATTTTAAAGCATGATAATTAATCCATTTTAACAAAAATAACTGTGAGCAAAAAAAGCAGGTGAAAAACACCATGTATGATAATGAAATATTTTAAACAGTTGTGTCCATCACAACAGCTTTTGGCGCATGTTATCATCCTCCCATTTGGTATTCACAGAATCTTTTTAAAGAATAAACTTACAAAGGACACTTAGAAATGTAGCCTTGCAGACAGGTATCTGATGGGGAGGAGTGCAGGAAAAAAAGGCAGTATTTCACTGTAACCCCTGGCCTTCTTCTTGACCTCAGCGGAGACTGACAGACGTGGGATTTTTTCTTGGTCCACTTTTGTAGCATTTTTATACATTTTTTTTGTGAAGTTGAAGGCTACATCTTCATCTAATAGTTTGTCTGCATGACACAGACTAACATTACTCGCATAACTAAGCAAACTCAGAGCACTTCTTATCTACTTTAGCTCTCTTTTGCCACTGGTCCTTTACCACTGTTGTTTTCACATTTGTAAATTTACATAAAAAGAGCGCTTACTGAGAGGTGGGATCACGTTGCTGTAATGAGGCGATATAGGAGAATCCGTACCTAATCCAGTCCTTACTTTTATACGGATTACATAAAAAGAGATTATTTGTTTTCAACTTGAATTGGTTAATGCAAAATTAGATGTATCAAACTTTATATAGATATCATAAATCATCATTTTGTTGTATATTTGCCGAGTTTCCTTTCATTTTAGTGACGTGTTTTTCTGACCACAGTCTGCACACGTCTTCAGGCGCTTGTAATAACAATGCCTCGTGGGCGTGGTCGCATTAAAACTAATGAGATCAGACTGAGAAACTACACATAGCATTGGTTTACTGATTACTTTATCAAGCAATGTTTGCTTTTCAACATGCATAGCTGCATTTAAAAGTGGACACTTCAAGCTTTCTAGAGACACATGTCTCGTCTCTGTGCGTTTTGTTTTCGCAGAGTTTCAGCGCATTTTACTGACTTGCTTCTAAAAGCAGTTCACGGAGAAAGAAAAGACAGAATGCCTACGCTGTTTGTTTTCCTTATTTTGCAAAAGCACACACGTTTGTTGTTGTTATGAGTGTACACAACAAAATGTAGACACACAACAGATTCAATTGATGTATTGATCTTAGCTGTACGATCAAAACTGACAGTGTAATTCAAGTTCATTTCAGCAGTTTGACGACACTACAGATGAAAAAACGTATACCCGGTCTTCAACCCCCAGGGGTTAAAATGCAGTTTCAAGGTCTGTTGGGAAAAAAGGGTCCACTTTTTACATTTTGATTTCTCTAAATGGATTTTAAATATATCTGAGTGAGGAAATAATTTAGAGCTCTTACAAACAAGATCTGGCCTTATATGCTGAGCTTATTGACATGCAGACCAAATCCTCGCCACAAAACAAAAGATCTTCTTCTGACACAATGCAAAAAGTACGCCTCATTCACGGCATAATTGCTTCTATTATAAGCTGTGTCATTTCCACTCCGGATGGATCCAACAATTTCTTGTGATAAATTATTTGCTGCTGACATACAATTTCTGTCTGGGGAGAGAGAGATGAGAAAGAAAAAAATAAGCACCTGGGTGTACATCTCAACTCTCGCAGAGTCTGAAAAGTTTTGTTTTTATTATTATTGTGTGCCTGGTTCACCATTTCAATTTGCCATGCGCTTTTTTCTTCACCAGAGAACCTTTCTTCGTGTCAAGTGTCACCTCAGTCGTGACACGCAAACAATGGAGCCGAACGCTAAGCCAAATGCTCCCGCGACAACAATACAAGTCAATAGGGAAAATTACTTCTCGCAGAAAGCGTTTGGCAGAGCAGGCGCTCAAAATATTCTCTCTGGTAGCGGTAGGACTCTTTGCCGATTGCTCACTTTCGTGGGGAGCTTGACTCTCGGCCAGTCAATTACGTATTGATGAACTGTTCTGTAGTTCTGTACTCAAGCGCCATTTGGCACCATACGGTATAACAACAAAAAGAGGGGACTGCAGACTCCACTAGACCCAGAACCCTTTCTCTGAAAACTCTCCAATGATTGAGCTGTCAGTCTCGGAGTCAAGCAAGGGACTTTAAATCAGTTCTGAGATGCTTTCCTTTGACATCTCCAAGGACAGGTGCCCGACCATGCCTCAAAGGACGAGGAGTCTTCTGGCTGGAAGACGGTCTCGGGTAAGCATGACAAACCGATTTTGGAGCGGGCTGGTAACACAAGATTAATCTCTGTAATTATCTCCCAAGGAGAAATTTGCTCACTGCATGCAGAGAGCATTTGGACAGGGTTCATAATGGTCTGCGCGCATTTGCCAAGACCCTGATATCACAGAGATATTGGCTACAACCTCAATAGCCTCATCTCAGTCATTATCATTTCAAATAGGCAATTTGTGCGTTAATTATTTATTTTTTTCCTGTCTATTTATTTATTCCTCCTTTCATTCACTCAACAGGAGAAAACATTGTTTTGACAACCACTTGTGGTTCAGTCTCGGCAAAAATAAGAGCCCGTTTGAAACCACATCAAAAACCCTTTTATTCTTCGGGAAACATCTCAACACGGAGACGTAATCTTGATGTCTTACATCTGTTTGTGCGATGCCTTTTCAAATAAAAAAAATATATATCTGACGCTACTATTGGAGACACGTACGTCCCTAACCATCTGTCCACGGTGCGGAGACGCCTCTGATGGAAAATACGGATCATTTGTTTCAGACAGTCTCCCGCTGGTTCCCTCAGACCACATTAGTGAGTTAAGATGCAACAAGAAGAATAAAAAAGTGAAGTTTTGTTCAATACATGCATGTTCAATAACTGGTGTCAAGGTCATTTGGTGCTACTCACCGTTTGTCTGTTTTCTTCTTATCGATGAAGCAGATATCATCATCATCATAATGTTGTTTATTACTTGTTTGTGTTGCTTTTCCACATATCTGTAGCTAGAAGGGTTTGACTGAGCGTGCACCCATAGCGCAGATGCTCATTAAGGCAGAGTCTCTTATATGCTTTGCTGCTAGTAGCAGTTTATGGACAATGTGGGAGTCTTCTGTCATTCTCAAGCATGGCGAGATCTTTGGATTTGATAAATAACCCATAACCTCACTATATAATTAAGCCACAGACTTATGTACACTGAGTTTATCCACACAGACAGTATTATTTAATACTATTATTAAATATTTAGGTGGTTACAGTGGCTCAGTGACTAGCACTGTCGGGTCATCGCAAGAAGGTTGCTGGTTTGAGCCCTGGCTTGGCCAGTTGGCATATCTGTGTGGAGTTTGCTTATTCTTCAGTTTCCCCCACAGTCCAAAGACATGCACTATAGATAAATTGAATAAACTAAATTGTAGTTTATGAGTGTGTGTGTGTGTGTGTGTGTGTGTGTGTGTGTGTGTGTGTGTGTGTGTGTGTGTGTGTGTGTGTGTGTGTGTGCGTGCGTGCATGCGTGTGAATAAGAGTGTCTATGGGTCTTCCCCAATATTGAATTGCAGCTAGAAGGGCATGCACTGCGTATGCTGAAATATGTTGATGGTTCATTCCGCTGTGGCTACCTCTGAATTAGAGACTAAGTTGAAGGAAAATGAATGAATTAGATAATTATCTATTATTTATTAATTAACTAACAATTAAATATTTTTGTTTTTGTTCCGCTGAAACTGGTAATTGATGTACCAATGCTGCCTAAACTACAAAATACAAACTACAAAAGGCGGTTCATTCCACTGTGGAATAGAGTGAAGAAGACTAAGGAGAGTAAGGAAAATTAATGAGTGAACAACAAAAAGTGTGGGGTTTGTATGAGTTTACAGCAATCTTATAATGTTTTTGTACTATTTAATTGGTGCATACTTTAGAGTATGAACAACATATCACCCCCAGCCAACATTTTAGATACCATTGTTGAATATGTGACCATGAATCATAAAACCAGTGTTATGTTGCACAGGAATATTGTTGTATGAGTCAAAACGAACTATTTTTATGTTGTGCCAAAAAGAAAAATCATTCCAATTGTAAGATATGTTGTACATTTATTTATGTAACTGTCAAAATCTTCAGATTCCATATTTGCTTACATTTGTATATCAGCCCAAAATTGCCCTGTTCTAACAAGCCATACATCTCTGGAAAAACCCATGTATTAAGCTTTCATAAATTTTTCAAAAAAAAGAAAAAGATTGACTTATGACCTTTTTTTGATCCAGGGTAACATAGTTTGCTAATCTGCTGCTTAAGAAACTTTTTTATTATTATTTTTTAGTCACCATTCAATCATTTATTCATTTTCTTTCAACTTAGTCCCTTTATTCATCAGGAGTCGCCACAGCGAAATGAACCGGCAACTTATCCAGCACATGTTTTACACAGTGGATGCCCATCCAGCTGCAACCCAGTACTTGGAAACACCCACGCACAGTCTCATATTCACACTCATACACTCTAAAGTCAATGTAGTTTATTCAATTTACCAATGGTGCATGTCTTTGGACTGTGGAGGAAACCGGAGCACCCAGAGGAAACCCACAGCAACATGGGGAAAACATGCAAACTCCAAACAGAAATAGCCACTGATCCAGTCAGGACTCGAATTAGCGATCTTCTTGGTGTGAGCCGAAAGTGTTAAACACTGAGCCATCATGCCACCCTTTTTCTAGCACCTCATATACTGAAAAAAATCCTCTGCTATTTTTTGTGTAATTTGAGTTTGTATTCTTTTCAGGACTCTGTGTTGAATGGAGTTAAAAACAACAACATTAGTTTGAAATAAAAATCCTTCATAAAATGAAAAATGTCTTTACTGTAACTTTTTATTGTGTAATGCATCCTTGTCAATATATACTCACTGGCCACTTTAATAGGTTCAATTTACTTATACTGGGTGGGACCCACTTTTGCCTTCAGAACTGCCTTAATCCTTCATGACATTGATTCAACAAGGTACTGGAAATATTCCTTAGAGATTTTAGTCCATATTGACATGATAGCATTAAGCGGTTGCTGCAGATTTGTCAGCTGTACATCCATCATGCAAATCTCCTGCTCCACCACATCCCAAAGGTGCTCTATTGGATTGAGTTCTGGGGACTGTGGAGGACATTTTAGAACAGTCAACTCATTGTCATGTTCAAGAAACCAGTCTTAGATGATTCATGCTTTATGACATGGCATGTTATGGTACTAATGGCCCCAAAATGCAGCAAGAAAATATTCCCCACATCATTACACAAATTCTGACCCTACCATCTGAATGTCGCAACAGAAATCGAGACTTATCAGACCAAGCAATGTTTTTGCAGCAGTTTCTGAATTAGTCAGACCAGCCTGTATGGCACCAACAACCATGACATGTTTAAAGTCACTTAAATCACCTTTCTTCCCCATTCTGATGTTTGGTTTTATCTGCAGCAGATTATCTTGACCATGTCTGCATGCCTAAATGCACTGAGTTGCTGCGATGTGATTGGCTGATTAGAATTATGCGTTAACAAGCAGTAGACAGGTGTACCTAATAAAGTGGCCGTGAGAGTATATCTGTACTTCAGCATTTCCATTTATTAATTTGGCAAATGCTTATCTCCTCAGCGAGCAACATTGCATTTATGTTGTACATTCTCAGAGCTTGCATTCAGTGGGAATTAATCCAATGATCTCACTCACATTGAGTATATATGCAAGCAATAACCATGCAAACAAGATTTTGTTTTGTTTCAATGTAGACTTATAATTTGTCTCATGGGCTTTTCTATAGTTCAAACATTGTGCAATCAATTGCAAAGTCGTGGGCTCAATTCCCAGAGAATACTTTACAGCGCAGCAAAAGAAATGGCTTTCATAAACTGCCAAGCGCATTAATGTTAAAATATATAATATAATAGTTACAAAGACTGTGACTGTCTGCTAAGTAACTGAAGTATCAGACTTCTTCACATTTGCTTTAGGTCTATCAGATAACACTGTCTTTTTTTTCTTTCTTCTTCCCTTTCATTCCTCAGTTTAAAGCTGTAAGGATCAATAACAGGCCACTGTAGGTTCAGTCAGTGTGTATAGTTTGGGTGAGCCTCTCAAGGCCTTTATTTAACCTTTAATCTTTTTTTTTTCTTGGATATTGCTGCCATATTTCCACAGTTTCAAAGTCCTTTCTAGTCCTGATGCAGAGCTATTTCCTGGTCCTATTTATAATTATTATTATTCCTTTTTTTTTTTTTTTTTAAGTACAATCTAAGAATCCAAAAGTTAGTCGTTGTTGTTGGATGGATTATGTAGGTCTTCCTGATGTAATCAAAATACACTTAGCGGCCAGTTTATTAGGTACACCTTACTAGTATCGTGTTGGACCCCCCTTTGTTTTCAGAACTCCCTTAATCCTTTGTGGCATAGGTTCAACATAGGAAATATGGAGATATGAAGATCTGGTGTCTGTGGAAACCAGTCTAAGATGATTCATGTTTTATAACATGGCACGTTATCCTGCTGGAAATAGCAATCAGAAGATGGACATGGTCTGCAATAATACTCAGGTAGGCTGTGGCGTTGGCACAATGCTCAATTGGTACTAATGGACCCAAAGAGTGCCAAGAAAATATCCCCCACACCATTACACTACCTTTCTATCAGCTAGAATCAATCTGGCCATTCTCCTCTGACCTCTGGCATCAAGGCATTTGCACCTAGAACTGCCGCTCTCTGAATATGTTCTCTTTTTCTGACTATTCTCTGTAAACCCTAGAGACAGTTGTGCTTGAAAATCCCAGTTGACCAGCAGTTTCTAACATATTCAGTCTAGCCCATCTGGCACCAACAACCATGCCACGTTCAAAGACTCTCAAATCACCTTTTTATCCGATTTTGATGCTGGGTTTGAACTGCAATGTCTTGGCCATAGCTGCATCCCAAATGGCACACTATTTACTATGCACTCATGCACTATGTACTTATGCACTTACACACTCAACATGATAGTATATGTATGAAGTGGCGTCCCAAATGGAGCACTAATGTTTTTTTACTAAGCGGAAATTCAAATCGTTTCCCTGATGATGTTTGACGGTTGCCAAATCAGTGAAATAAATGACCGAGTTATTAAATAATAACTGCCGTGAGTATTGCCGCATTCACCATCGGGAGGCGCTATAATCACTCTCGTAAGAGAATTTTGCTTTCACAATCCAAAATAAATAAAGTTATTCAACAAGTGCGTATGATAGCTCTGCCCCTTCCGCTACGTAAGCAAACCTGCGATCGTTGAGTGCGTGAAGTGTCCATCATTACACACTTCATTTTAGCGGCTGAATGAGTGCATCATCCGGGTAATTAAAGTGCACTTATTATTTTTAGAGTTTACAGTGTGAACACACTACTTACACTATTTATACTACAAAATGGCGTAGAATAGTGCATAAGTATGCGATTTGGGACGCAGCTCATGTCTAAATGAACTAAGATGCTGCCATGTGATTGCCTGATTAGAAATTTGTTATAACGAGCAATTGGACAGGTGTACCTAATAAAGTGGCAGTGAGTGTATATAGGCAGGTAGGGCATAATTACTATTCTTCTGTCATCTTTTATATTGTTGTATCCTCAAATTGAGCATGTTACAATATCATTTCAAAGTGCATTTCACATATCAAAGAATCTGGATCTCATGGAAGCTAAGATTGTTCTGCCAGAGCCGTAATGTAAGTGTCAGAAACATGATGATGCTCTTGGTGTCGTTTTACCTTTGGGGAGGCGTTTTTGTTGTTGTTGTCTAGCAATTTCAATTTGGGTTAAAAAAGCATGGAATACCTAATGGTAAATGATGATAGTAAGTGATCAAAGACAACAACTCATTATTTGAATGTCAAGCTTTCATACTGTTTGGTTGTTATGTGAATACCTAAATGAGAAACATTTATTTATTGTTGTTATTATTATTTTTTTTTTTCATGAAAAAGCAGAATCTTGTGGTTCAGTTCAAAACCACAAGTATTAGCAACATATAAGGTGAAAGATCACTGCGTGAAATTTCTCAGAATTCCATAAAAGTGCAACAGGAGCTCTTGGAAAATGCTAACATTATCCTGAAAGCCTGTGTCCGACCCTCAATCATCACGTTCACTAAAATCACAACAATATATCATGTAACATTTAGCAGAGAGAAAACTGTTAGACTAACAATTACTAACTAGTATAGTTCGTAATTAACATACCAAACTTAAAATAGAAGGCAGGTTGTTTGTTGATGTTTGCCTGTCTGAACTGCGTCTGTAATTGTTTCTGCACAATCAGGGTGTGCAGATGTGCGCAATTACATATTTTAACAGGCAGGACAAACATTTATTGGTCCACCTTTCACAGACTATTAAATTACATTTCAAGAGTTCACACTTAGCTGATGATTTACAAAGCTTATTTGGCATGCTGTCCCGGGAGAGAGCCCCGAGCTCAAGGGCTCCTCGAGCCCGGGGCTTCCTCCCGTTGGCAGAGCAAGAAGGGAGCCTGAGCTCGGTGGATCTCAGAACTCCCCTGCCGCTGTAGCTAAGGGAACGTAAGGAATTAGACCAGCTTGATAAGTATGTTGAATGTCTTTGGATGGTGGGAGGAAACCGGAGAGCCCGGGGAAAACCCACGCGGACACGGGAAGGACATACAAACTCCCCACAGAAACACTCACCGGTCCTATCGAACTAGGACCGGCAGTATTCTTGCTGTGTGGTTCACAGTGCTAACCACTGGACCGCCGTGCCGCCCAATTACAGGTAAAGGAGGAGAATAGGGGAGGAGGGGGGTTTCTTCCAAACGAAGATAAAGTGAACTGAAAACTTAGACTATTTATGGTGCCTTAGGGCTCATATGATTGGAAGATTAGTGATTAGCAAATGCGAGACTGGACGTGATAAATCATAAGCACGTGATCCTCTCGAAATTAGTTTATGAATAAACTTCACTTCAAGAGTTCACACTTAGCTGATGATTTACAAAGCTTATTTGGCATGCTGTCCCGGGAGAGAGCCCCGAGCTCAAGGGCTCCTCGAGCCCGGGGCTTCCTCCCGTTGGCAGAGCAAGAAGGGAGCCTGAGCTCGGTGGATCTCAGAACTCCCCAAAATGCAGAATTAATCGCTCGGGACAGCAGCCGTGTATTCGAAGCAAAAAACCCCCCAAAAGGCAGGAAATTTAGAGCTATATCCGGCTGCTGGATATAATAGAAGGAAAGAGGTTAAATGCATGGGCATTAATTAGATAGGATTAATAAGGGTGAAAAGAGGATTCTAATAACTCTTGCTGGAGTTAGAGTTTGAAGGAACCCCTGCGGGGGTCATGGTTTTCGGGGTTAAGAAGAAGGGGAGAATAGGTGGTTTGAAGCAGTGAAAAGAGAACTTTGAGTGAATCTTGTGGGAGTTGGAGCTCTAAGTGACCCCTGCGGGGGCCAGAGTAGAGTGAAGGTATGGAGCAGAGAGTGGAGGAGAGTAGCTCTTACGAAAGATGGAGCTTTGTGAGAGTTTGAGTTTAGAGCGGCCTCTGCGGAGGTTAGAGCTTGAGGGTAGGGTGTAGATAGGAGTGACCTCTGCGGAGGTTAGAGCTTGAGGGTAGGGAGTAGATAGGAGCGACCTCTGCGGAGGTTTGAGCTTGAAGGTAGGGTGTAGATAGGAGTGACCTCTGCGGAGGTTTGAGCTTGAGGGTAGGGTGTAGATAGGAGCGACCTCTGCGGAGGTTTGAGCTTGAAGGTAGGGTGTAGATAGGAGTGACCTCTGCGGAGGTTTGAGCTTGAGGGTAGGGTGTAGATAGGAGCGACCTCTGCGGAGGTTTGAGCTTGAAGGTAGGGTGTAGATAGGAGTGACCTCTGCGGAGGTTTGAGCTTGAAGGTAGGGTGTAGATAGGAGTGACCTCTGCGGAGGTTTGAGCTTGAGGGTAGGGTGTAGATAGGAGTGACCTCTGCGGAGGTTAGAGCTTGAGGGTAGGGAGTAGATAGGAGTGACCTCTGCGGAGGTTTGAGCTTGAGGGTAGGGTGTAGATAGGAGCGACCTCTGCGGAGGTTTGAGCTTGAAGGTAGGGTGTAGATAGGAGTGACCTCTGCGGAGGTTTGAGCTTGAGGGTAGGGTGTAGATAGGAGCGACCTCTGCGGAGGTTTGAGCTTGAAGGTAGGGTGTAGATAGGAGTGACCTCTGCGGAGGTTTGAGCTTGAAGGTAGGGTGTAGATAGGAGTGACCTCTGCGGAGGTTTGAGCTTGAGGGTAGGGTGTAGATAGGAGTGACCTCTGCGGAGGTTAGAGCTTGAGGGTAGGGAGTAGATAGGAGCGACCTCTGCGGAGGTTTGAGCTTGAAGGTAGGGTGTAGATAGGAGTGACCTCTGCGGAGGTTTGAGCTTGAGGGTAGGGTGTAGATAGGAGCGACCTCTGCGGAGGTTTGAGCTTGAAGGTAGGGTGTAGATAGGAGTGACCTCTGCGGAGGTTAGAGCTTGAGGGTAGGGAGTAGATAGGAGCGACCTCTGCGGAGGTTTGAGCTTGAAGGTAGGGTGTAGATAGGAGTGACCTCTGCGGAGGTTTGAGCTTGAGGGTAGGGTGTAGATAGGAGCGACCTCTGCGGAGGTTTGAGCTTGAGGGTAGGGTGTAGATAGGAGCGACCTCTGCGGAGGTTTGAGCTTGAAGGTAGGGTGTAGATAGGAGTGACCTCTGCGGAGGTTTGAGCTTGAGGGTAGGGTGTAGATAGGAGTGACCTCTGCGGAGGTTTGAGCTTGAGGGAAGGGTGTAGATAGGAGTGACCTCTGCGGAGGTTTGAGCTTGAGGGAAGAGTGTAGCTGAGAGGAGCAATGAGGTTGCTGGAATGCTAACTGTAATGGCCATTGGGGGCGTCCTTGGCAAAACCTGTAGGGGTGCCATTGTTGGACGATTAGGCTTCTGCTGAGTTTGGTTAGGATGACTCTAGCGAGAATTGAGGCTCTATTAGGTACCTTTGTGAGTTGGAGCCTTGTGAGGAGTTGCTTGGGGGTTGGTTAGAGCCTGTTGTGCTTCTTTGAGGTGGTATTTACTGAGGCGTATGTAAGATTTAAAAGCTTCAGAAGACCAGCTACCAAGGGTCTGGATTTGATTGTGTGAGAGCCCGTTAGAGGCTGCTGTAGTGGCTGCGCCAATCCTGAATGAGTGGCTGGAAAAAGGCTCTGGGGAAAAACCTGATAGGCGAAGAATTTCTTTAAGGTGTTTTTGGAACCAGAATCGAGATACTGGACGGTTAGCGTCGTCAGTAAAAAGCGGGACCATAGGGTTTGCTTCTTGAGATTTTCTTAGATTAAGATAGGCTAGGAGGGTTTGGAATGGGCGAGTAGGAGAAGGTATGTCGAAAATGAGGATAGAGTGTCCTTTCTGGGTTTGATCTGTTTTGCTTTGTTTGATAAGGAAAGAGATGGTTTCCTTATCTTGCAAAGCTAGATCTGAGATAGTGGGGTGGAGTAGAGGGTTAAATTTAGATGTAACTGTTAATTCGGAACATCTAAGAAACCCAAAAATGCTAGATTAAACATAGCATCTAAGGTGCGGGCTGTATGGGAGGAAATATACCCTTTGCGAAGGGTGTAGATGCATGAGGTAAGGATTTTGAGTGTGATGGGTTGTCTGGCATCAGGGCTGGTGGGGTGGTTTTTCTGAATACCCTTGATAAGAAGGGAGGTTTGCGAATTTGTGATGGCGTCGGAAGGAGACCCATGGATTAATTTGTGAAAGAACTGGATCCCGCTAAGGTAGCTCTTTATTGAACTGGCTTGTAGGTGATTTGCGGTGTGAAGGTGGGATATAAAGGAAGTGATAGAGAGGAGAGAAAAATCAGGGAAAGGAAGTTGGTGTAGAATATGGAATTGTTTGAACGAATTCCATGCTGTGAGGTATGCATTGAGGGTTCTAGGAGCTATTGCTTGCAGGATGAGAGATAGAGAAGTTTGGTGAAGATTATGAAGTGGGTGGTTTATGGCAATATCGTTTCTGAATACGGAGGTACAGGCGTTGGGTGAGGGTCTGCTTCCGGGGCCAGTTGCCAGAATTTCTGTAGAGAGAAGCGAGAGAGAGAGTCAGCAATTTGGTTTTTGCAACCAGGTACATGTTCAGCAATCATGATAAATTGTTTTTTAGCAGATATCCAGATAAGGCGTCTTAAAAATGGCATAAGTGCTTGGGAGTGGGAGCGCCTTTTGTTGATGCAATGCACTGTGGCTTCATTATCGCAGTGAATGAGAATGCTAAAAGTAGACCATTCGTCCCCCCACAAGATGGCTGCTGCGACAATGGGGTAGAGTTCGAATAGGGCTGAAGAACATTGGTCTTTTGGAATGGAATAGAATTGGGGTGGCCATGTTGAGGCAAACCAGTGTCCTTTGTAGTAGCCGCCGAAACCAATAGAGGGGGCAGCATCTGTGTATAGGTTAATGTCGATGGGGGAAGTTGTTAAGTCGCTATAGAAAAAGGAACAGCCGTTCCATTGCTTAAGGAAAGAGATCCATAAGCAGAGTTCATCGCGACTTGGTTTAGAGAGAATAATTATTTCTTCTA
Organism: Danio rerio; assembly: GCF_052040795.2. Classification (NCBI taxonomy): domain Eukaryota; kingdom Metazoa; phylum Chordata; class Actinopteri; order Cypriniformes; family Danionidae; genus Danio; species Danio rerio. The sequence continues at coordinate 42,050,048 of NC_141032.1, read as the reverse complement.
AACCTTGAACTGTGGTGGATAGTTGAAGGAGGTGTGAAATAAAGGGGCGGCCCTGTGGAATGATGCGCATAGCGAAATTTAGATGGTCGAGAATTGATAGGAGTTCTCGTTTTGTGCACATCTGTTTTTCGAGGAAGATTTGGGATAGAGAAATGATCCGATCGATCTTCTCTTTGGGAAGGGATGCTTGAAATTTGTGCGAGTCTAGATTAATGCCCAGAAATTCGATTGAAGTACTGGGACCTGAAGTTTTTTCCTCTGCTAGAGGAATTCCGAGATCAGCGAAAACTTGTTGGGTGATCGCTAGGTGTTTGGCTGGAGGAGATGACGGGGGAGAAATAATGAGAAAATCGTCTAGAAGGTGGATGAGGTATGGAATTCCGTAATTATGGATAGAATCCAGCATAATCATGTCAAATATTTTTGGGCTGCTTTTGCATCCGAAGGTTAGTCGGACTGCAAAATAGAATTGATTGCGCCAATAAATGCCAAAAAGGTGCCAGAAGTCTGGGTGGATTGGCATGATTTTAAAGGCAGAAGAGATGTCTACTTTGGCTAGCCAGGCGTTGTGGCTGGCTATCTTTATAAGAGAAATTGCTTGATCGATGTCGTGATAGTTGAGCGTATATTCTTCTAGTGGTATCGTGCTGTTAATGCTAGGGAAAGAAGAATTATGTGGGGACGAAAGGTCAACTATGAGGCGTTTTTTTTTTTTTTTTTTTTTTTTGCCGGAAAATTTTCGAGTTGCGACACCAATGGGGCTAATGCGTGAAATATTGAATGGAGGAGCCTTAAAAGGTCCGATCATGAATTTGTTGTCGATTTCTTTTTTAATAAGATAATCGACTGTTTCGGGTTCGGAGGTCGCAGACTGAAGGTTAGGACGAATTAGATAAAGTGAAAAATGGAATGTATCCTTTGTGAAGAGGATGTGGAGTGTAGTAGGTTGGATGAGGGTCAGCTTCTGGAGCCAGCAGTCATGATCTCTAAAATAGAAAAACAAAGAGAATCAGAAATTAAATCTTTGCAAAATAATACAAGTATGGCAGACATGAAAATTGTTTTAGATAATATCCATGCGAGGCATCTGAATAAGGGCATGTAAATGGAAGCGCTTTGTTAATGCATGGTCTGATAGCTTTATTGCTACAATGTGCAAGGATGGTAGAGGTGGGTGTTCGTCTCCCCACGGGATGGCAGAGGGATAGAGAGCTGAGCATATGGGGTGTGGCTTGTCTGGTGGTCCTGGAAAACTGGTATCTCTTGAAGAGTGAGCATGTGAAGTGATAGTGAAGTTCAAATTTTTATTTATAACAGTCAAGTGAGAAGTTTGTTGTCTTGCCGTTTTCACACCCGACTGACTTGCTACATAATCCTATATGACATTTTGTATGGCGTATTACACTTGGACTTTTGTGCTTGATGGCATAATGTTTTCCAATAGCTTGCTATAATTTACTGGTTGGGTAATAATCTTTTCAGAAGTTAAATGTCTATTGGAAATTTTTTTTTTTTTTTTTTTTTTTTTTTTTTTTTTTTTTTTTTTTTTTTTCCTAACTAAATTCACAAGCGTGTCTGGCCTATTCATTCATAAGGTCTTTGCAACAGAGTCAAGAGAGAGGGCGGGACCATCTCCAGTCTTTTAGCTCATTGGATGGTGATGCTTCTCTTTACAGCTATTGGCTTAACGGAGTTTCAGTCAGGCAATGCAAAAGGTGCAAAAAGCCTGGCGGCCATTTTGTTAATCAAATTCAACATTGTTTATGGCTGGAGCTGCTGTTCTGCTGAACACATTCCAGCAAACAATCTGTTAAACGATGGATCGCATGTGTACTGCTAGGAGAAGGTAAAGGTTCAGTTTTTGCAATAGCTTTGGAGTTTTGGCTGTTATCTTGCTGGAAAATAAGGTTGAAGACACAGCAGATGCGTTGTGGAGGCTCTTTGAAGTGGAAGGTTTTGGTGTTGTTGTTTAAGCTGTTGATGAAATTGTTGGAGTTGTTTGAAATGGTAGTAGTAGTTGTTGTTGTTGCTGTAGCTTGTATATTGTAGCTTGTAGATTGAAGCTTTTAGATTGTATATTGTAGATAGTAGCTTGAAGCTTGTAGATTGAAGCGTGTAGATTGAAGCTTTTGTAGCGCTTGTAGCTTTTGTAGCTTTGTAGTTTATGAGCAGAGCAGAGCATTCTTCCAAACAGAGATCCTGGTGATTGTAGCTTGTAGCTGCTTTGGTTGTCCATGCTGGTTTAGAGTTGTTTTTTCAACGGAGCTAGCTACGGTGAAGCTGCTTCTTCCAAACGAAGATAAAGTGAACTGAAAACTTAGACTATTTATGGTGCCTTAGGGCTCATATGATTGGAAGATTAGTGATTAGCAAATGCGAGACTGGACGTGATAAATCATAAGCACGTGATCCTCTCGAAATTAGTTTATGAATAAACTTCACTTAACTAATTTGGACCTTAATTTAAAAGTTCTAAAGCATAAAAATACCATAATATGTTTGTAGTAAACATTCTTTTTTATCTGAAAAATAATTCTAATGTCAGATATTCTACTTTGAAAATGTGAGTTACGTTCCGGAGCGGCTGTCTTTGTTTTGGTCCCTTTAACCCACCCAATGCCAGTTTAGCCAAATATATTTCAGCACACCAGGTTGCCTTTGTGGAAAGCTGCGAATTTCATTCATTCATTCATTCATTCATTCATTCATTCATTCATTCATTCATTCATTCAATTATTTACTCAGAAAGGCTCTCAAAGTGTGTGTCTGTGACCAAAATGTGACCTCCGGCTGACAGCAGCAGACTTCAAAATGAGACTCAGATTCAGAGTTCCACATGAGGTAGTTTTTAATTAGCAAATAATATAAATATTTAGAACATACACATTAGGTGAGCAGGTTACATTGTAATCCCGTGTCCTTACAACATGCTACTTGAGAAGATACGCACTGATAAATGATTTGGCTGTTCCAACTAAACGAAACACGACAGAAATTTAAAAAGCCTTTCATAAGCATAGATTATTGCACTTACTGCACTCCAACGGAATTGTAAGGTTTATGATATAATTAATACATATTGAACCTCTCTAAACATTAAATGCATATGCTAAATCACTGATATGTATTGGCTTGCACAGTTTTAAAGTTCAATTTCATTTTTTTTTTCAAGATCTGAGATGAAAAGTTCTGCTGCTGCTTTTAACAGTATGACACTAAATCTCATGTAAACTGGCATTCAAACTCACATTATTAGCATTTAACACTGAATAAAGCACATGAGGTGTACCTGAGGTGATCACAGTTAATCCTGTTGTTCAGCTGCAAGAAATAGAGACCGTTTCTAAAATATAAATTTCAGGGGCCTCATGTATCAACGCTGCGTACGCACAAAAACTTTGCGTACGCCAGGTTTCACGCTCAGAATCGCTCACGTTTGGATTTACTAAAAATGAACTGAACGTGGGAATGTGCGCAGCTTCACGGCAGCTTTCTGGCTGGCGTACGCACATTTTTTGTGTGTGTCTGTTTTATTTCTATTGGCGACTCCTAGAGGCAGTTGTGTTAAATTCCTCTCTACAAAGTGTCTGAGCCTTGCAATGGCAGCTGTATGAGACGGGTTCATCTAGCAGGTATATAAGGTTTCCATACCATACATTTGACCAGCTAAACATTAAAGCACAATTTGCAGCAGTCGCCTGTTTTCCCAATGTAATCTGAGCGATCTACCGCACGCACATTGCTATAAAGACACTATCTGAAGATGAATTTGCATGCGTGAATTAGAAACATTTCCATTCAATAAATGTGCAAATAAAATATGATGCACAAACTTATTGATGATTCCTACTTGTCTTTCTCGTGATAAAATCTGATATGTAGCGGGGGAAAAAAGAAGAAAGAGTTCATCAGACGCTGGATTCGAGCCGAGTTCATGCTCGACCGTGTCAATACATGATCACATGCGTCTTACGAGCTGCGCCACTGAGACTGTTAAGGGTACTGCAACATTTTACAGATATAAACCACACTATTTCTTTTTTTTTAATGCACTCAGTGCGATGTTCAGACCCAACTGTGTTGACTGCATCAACTAAACTCTCCCACTCTATTTTATTATTTTGTTGTTAATTCCGGAGAACAAACTTACAAATAACACTGCTTTTCTCCGGTCTACCTCCGAAACCAGCACCTCCAATTCACATTCTGTTCAAAGTTTCTCTTTTTGCTTGCTTTTGCCATTGCTTTTTCATTGGGTTTTGCCATTAGCATAGTCATTAGCATATTCATATGGGGGAGGAGGCAGGGAGGGGTTTTGTGCTCGTGCATGTTGCTCAGTTTCACGTTCATTTGGATGTACAAAAGAATATGCGTGAGATTCGGCGTACGCAGTGTTTCATACATCTGAATTTTTTTCTGCGTACGCACATTTACAGCTTTGTGCGTACGCAATGTTTTAGTAAGATTTCCACACAAGTCTTCGTACATGAGGCCCCAGGTGTTTTAATAAGGAAAATATTCCTTCTATAGCGTATCGTTGCTTTTAGTTAGTTAAACACAATTTAAATCAGCCATTAGGCTCCTCCTGGTGTCGTCAATCTGGCAACCTGCGCTTGCAAGTGTTTTGAACCAAGCGTGCAATACTTAGATCAACCCCTGTGTGTCAAACTTACATTTTACACCTTTAATTATTGCTATGAGGATATGAAGAGACTTTTAACCAGCATAATAAAAATAGTTTCTAAAAGACAATCACCTATTGCACCATTAATTCATATCTTCTTGTTAGCAAGCAGTAACATTGTGATTTTGAATGGATTTCTTTTTAAGGAACTGTACTTTGAGACAGCATAGAGGCAACACAAAAACACTCAGCAAGCCAATAATTGTATGAAAATTAGTTTTTCATTAGAAAGTGTAAAAACTATTCAGTAAAATAGAGAAGAAACAAAGGAGAAATGTTTTGTTCTTTTGACTCTTGAGACGCTTTCCCGGGCTGCAAAAATAAAAGCTTTTTAAGTGCATGTCAAGGGCCATGAGAATAGCATCAAAACACTGTAATTATAGCACAGAGGGAGAAGACTTATAGAAACATTAGTTTCTGTGAATAAATTGACATTTTCGACCTTATAAGCCTGTTACTAGAAGACATTCTTCCCACTTTCCCAAAAGTCCCGATAGTTAAAAAGATGAAACCCCAGGCTGAATAAATGTGGCTTATTTTCTTTTGTCTCTTTTGATTCATATTTTGGCTGGCATACATGTGTCAAAATGGCAAAATAGAAAGTCAGACAATCCTTGAGTTACATTTATGAATGATGCCTGTTGAGTTGGTCAACTCGGTCAGTTTAGGGAACCAAACAAATCATTCCGAATACTTTTAGTATTTTTTATGCAAGAAATACAAAGTCAAAACTTAGACGCTCTGAAGCCTTCCAAGATGAATAAACAAAGCATTCATTTGCATGCATTAATAATAAGTAAGCTGTTTGTTCTCAACCTGCAGCAGACATGATAGGTGTTGGTTAAAATATTGATGATGATATAAAGCTCAATGTTAAAGGTTACTTCTTGATCTTGTCGCACATTTGCACATGATGCATATTCATGAGGGTCCTTGGATGGTTTAAAGTTTGTCAGTCACAGCTTGCAGACGGAAATCTCTCATTAATGAAATGCAATTATTTTGGTGGCATTTCCAGGCTTTGGTCACAGTTCAAACTGCTGATCTTATGTTAAGTTTATTAATCAGTTGGACCGTACATTATTTATTTTGTGTAATGATGCATACTTTTGTCAATTAACCTTTATGATGCTATTCAGAAAATATTTTCTTATATTCTTCCTTGTGAATGATACTTAATTTGACAAATTTGACCATTGTTATGCATGTTTAAAGTGTGTGTGTGTGTGTGTGTGTGTATATATATATATATATATATATATATGTATGTGTGTGTGTGTGTGTCGTCATTTGCTCAACCATGTGTCATTCCAGATCTATAAGTGAAGAACTATAAGATTTTTTTTTATCTTCTTAACCTAAAATGGAGATTTTTTTTTACCATATTTCATATTTCAAGGGATAGTGTAAATTACGCTGACAAGGAAAGTGCTGATCCAAATGCAGGGTTTATTATGCAGAAAAAGCACAACAGGCTTAGATCAGAATCAGGGGCAACTGGTTGTTTTACACAGGGGATCCAGAGTAATAGTCAAACAAAAGGTGAATGGTCAATACAGGTGGGCAGCAGGCAACGTAAACAAATAAACAAACTAAGATCGGTACACAGCAGGAAAAAAAATACCTCTGTGTATTTGTGTGCTGTATAAATAGTCCAGTAATCAGTCCATGAGCAGCTTCAGCTGTTTGAGTGTAATCAAACAAGATCAGGAACCAGTGTGTGTGTATGGTGCCTGACTGGATCTTGTAGTTCTTGAAATAGCAGGTTTGTAGTCTGTTAGTGATCTGTGTATATAACAGCGATCTCCACAGGCTGGATCGCTGGTGACCGTGATAGATAGGTTTCTGTCCCTTTGCCCACAGATACATTTTTAGTCTCATACAATAATTTATCAGCTAATAATTTTAAAGTATTTTTAAAAGTGTGATTAAAGAGACTCAAGCAAATGTTCCTTGACATACAAGAACCGAAGAGGTTCAGTGAGGGGTACCATTGACCCACCACCTTGAAAGTAATATTATTAATCTCTATGATGATAGCAGCTGCTGCTCAGGTGCTTAAATGTAATCTTTCAGATTTCTCAAGAGTAAGTTTTCACAAATAACCTGTGTTTACACCAGACATACAGAACTGCATCACTAGCTTCACCAGATTTGAACATCTGAATTACTAGTTTTTGGTTTACTCGTGGGATGTTTTTCCCCTTAGACACTTTACATCAGATGTAAAGAGCTGCTTCACTAGTTCTGGTTTACTCGTGGGATGTTTTTCCCCTTAGACAATTTACACCAGATGCAAATAACTGCTTTACTAGCTCCGATTTACTCTGTGGATGTTTTTAACCTCACACAATTTACACCAGACATAAAAAAAAATGTCACAAGCTCTGGTTTACTCGCAGGATGTTTTTAACCTCACACAATTTCACCAGACATAAAGAACTGCTTCACTAGCTCTGGTTTGCTCTCAGCATGTTTTTAACCTAACACAATACTCAGATGTAAAGAACCATATCATTAGTTCTGGTTACAAGTGGGATGTTTTTGTTTTCCCTTAATGTAATTTACACCAGACAAAAAGAACCACATGACTAGCTCTTGATTTCTCAAGTGATGTTTTTCACCTCACACAATTTACTCCAGACATAAAGAACCACATCACTAGCTCTGGTTTACTTGCGGGATGTTTTCCCCCCCACACAATTTACTCCAGACATAAAGAACCACATCACTAGCTCTAGTTTTCTCATGGGATGTTTTTCACCTCACACAATTTACACCAGATGTGAAGTTTCATGTCACTAGCTATGGTTTACTCGCAGGATGTTTTACCCTCACACAATTTACACTAGACATAGAAACCTACATTACTAGCTCTGGATTACTCGCGGGATGTTTTTCACCTCACACAATCACACCAGAAGTAAAGATTCATGTCACTAGCTCTGATTTATTCATGGGATGTTTTTACCTCACACAATTTACTCCAGATGTAAGGAACATGCATCACCAGTTCTGGTTTACTCGTGGGATATTTTTCCCTCTCACACAATTTACACCAGGTGTAAAGATCCACGTCACTAGCAGTGGTTTACTTGCAAAATGTTTTTCACCTCATATAGTTTTTTTTTTTTTTTGTTTTTTTTTAGCTTGAGTTCAATTGTATGATTGATATTAATTCCATGTATATGTGGCAAACACATCATGGCATTCTGCGTCATATTAAGAAAAGACTGCTAGTTAGGCCTGTTCTAGACTGTGCTATCCGTCAAGAAGGTAATCCTATTATTACTAACGTTTAGTGGATTAATCAAACATGCATTGGCATCTTGTGAATCAAACAGATAATGATGATTTGGACTTGTTACTAATAATTATGTAAAGTAAACTGATATTTATGATATACAGAGTGATTTTTTTAATCTTATTTTTAGGGGACAACTAAAAAACTAAAACTAAGTTCATATTTGGATTTCATATATACAGTTGAAATCAGAAGTATTTGTAATCATTTGCTAATAATTCAGGGTCGCTAATAATTCTGACTTCAACTGTATATTTTGAAATATTACAATTATGGCAGTTTAATATATATTTTTTTACATATATTGTATGCATATATTTGAAATACCAATGGTTGAAAAAAAGAGAATATTTCAAAACATGTTTCATATTTCACATGTTTTATATAGGTAAAATCCAGATATCAACTTGCATGTTACATGTTTTTTCCATGTATCAGATTTGTATATGGGGGTGGGGAATGAACAATCTCGTCTAGAGTGCCAATAAGTCAAGTAATGGCACTGCTTGAATGTCATGTGGCACATTTGAGCTTCTGCAAGAACCACTGAGCTTCATTTCTTATATTCCATGGTGCACTTTACAGTATCTTCCACAAGAACCAGCTAAGTTTTTTTTTCTTGAGTGTTTGTTCTTAAATGACGTTTCCGATTTCATTAAAAAATAACGTCGTGTGTGCTTTGAAGATGAACTATGGGTCTGAAACGACCCGAGTAAATGAACTAAACCTTCAATATCAAATAAAAAGGGCCAAAAATGAAACTCTGTTATTGCAAGAGGAAAGTAGTTCTGTCAGCAATAAAGGTTTAAATAACGTGCTTCAAAAACAGCCTCTGAGCATAACAGTTACACTGCAATCTGCGTACCAAGATGAATATTTGAAACCGTTGTCTACAAACCCTCCAACTACACCGTGACATCTTTAATAGCTCTGACCCAAATTACAATGTGCAAATCGCTTTATGCATTAAAATTGCTTCTCGATTTATTTATTTATTTTTCCTTCAGATGTGATATGTCCCTCAGACAGTGTGGAAACACTGTTGCTTACCGAATTGGATTCGGATGTTCATGAAGGTGTGAGGTGAGCAGGCACAGGGATAAGGCCAGAGATTGCACCTCTTCTCCGTGTAGGAGGCCAGTCCATTACAGGCTGACCTGTGTGGGTCATTTTGAGAAAGCAATCAATCAGGCAATCTGGGAATGGATGTGTCTGCTGAATTCTAGTAGCAGGGAGATGGCGAGCTACAGAGTAAAATAGTGCCTCTGTTATTAAAGGCTTTTCCCAACTGGAATTGGCCTGTAATCATATTGCTGCAGGAGCTATTAAAACAAACCACTACTTTGAGAAAAAAAAAAAAAAATCAAAATCTGTTTTAGCAGCACATGGCAAAATCAAAGTTGAAAGTGTCTGGCGGTGGTAATTGGCATCCCATGAAGTGTTGGTGATGTTGTGCTCTCTGTACGGAGGGAAAGCTGGAGCATTAATTCGACACTGCCATTTTTTTTTTACACATTCTAGTTGTGACCCTAAAGCACTCGTCTACTTGTTACTGTTACGACCAGCTTTTTATTTTACTTTTGGGCTTTTGCTGCTTTGATAGAGACAGCAAAGAGGGTTAGAAAAATGATTGGAGACAGTGGGAATGATATTGGAGATCCGTTCGCACATGAAAAACCAAACTACCCATATTCCAACCTCCAGCTTCTGTAAAATCTTTCCGTATGAAAATCTGCTAGATTGATAACGTGAGATGGAGGGACAGATGAAAGTGTGATTGGGTAGTATGGCCTCGAGACGTATTCGAAATAAAATCATGATTTGGCTTGTGCAATTATGACTATCTGAAGGCTACGATTGAATTATATGAATTATATGTGGCTCTTGTTTCAGATTCAAAGACGTCACAGGGCGCAGAGCTCAGTATGCAGTAAATGCAGACTAAACAGGAACAGAGATGAACATTTTCAATTTATTTACACTGTGAATTAGAAAATAAAAAAGGGAAATGTTTGTTTAATAGTAGTGCAGTTAAAATCTAAATACAGATGTTCCATTTTGGGTCTGTTTGGCTGTGTAACATTCTATAACATTACATTAAATATAATATTTGCTATTTAATTAATTTATTTTTTTTATTAAATATATCAACTCCGGCTCATTCTGAAAACGTAGTCCCACAGACGTACCTCCCGGGATCAGGGCCGGCGCTTCCATAGAGGTGACCTAGGCGGCCGCCTAGGGCGGCAGAATAGAGAGGGCGGCGTCCCCGAAACTACCCTCGCCACCCGCGCCCTTATCCGCGTCTAGGGTGACAGAATAGAGAGAGCGGTGTCCCCGAAACTATCCTCGCCACCCGCGCCCACAATTATATCCGCGTCTAGGGTGGCAGAATATAGAGCGCGGCATCCCCGAAACTACCCTCGCCACCCGCACCACAGTTATATCCGCGTCTAGCGCGGCAGAATAGAGAGGGTGGCGTCCCCTAAACTACCCTCGCCACCCGCGCCTCAGTTATATCCGCGTCTAGGGCGACAGAATAGAGAGGGCGGCATCCCCTAAACCCTCGCCACCCGCCCCTCAGTTATATCCGCGTCTAGGGTGGCAGAATAGAGAGGGTGGTGTCCCCTAAACCCTCGCCACCTGCCCCTCAGTTATAGCCACGTCTAGGGCGGCAGAATAGAGAGGTTGGCGTCCCCTCAACTACCCTCGCCACCCGCGCCTCAGTTATAGGTTTGAGGGCGGCGTGACCATCCTTTGCCTAGAGCGGCAGTTCAGCTTGCTGCGGCCCTGCTGGGATGTATTTTGCGGTCTCCAGAAATGTCCTCTACGTTTCCAGAATGAACCTGGATTGAAATATATAATGCCGGCGTCACAGTGGCACAGTTTGCATGTTCTCGCAAATACAAATCTGTGAATCTTTTGCCAACTTTACTAAACTTCACATTTCCGTCTACTTCAAGCTACGGATATTTGAAATTACAAATCAACTGAACAAAACCGAGATATGATCACAAACTGAGCACTTGCGATCAATATACTTTACCAGCAGCTGTTTTTCAGTCATTTACAAAGAGCACACAAACATACTGACAGTTATAGTTAATTTACTGTACATTGTTATAGGTCAATTATGCTAATATCCAGCACAAATTTCTTTTTTCTGGTGGTTCTTTCTAAGAATGAACTATGTAAAAGCACTGTCATGCGTGTTTCCTCATCGGTTAGTAACGTTATATTTCATTGCACACTAATTAATCTATCAGGCGTTTTGGCTAAAAGTAGAGAAATCAAGGTTCAATTTTTTATTGTTAGATTATTTTTCAATTTCACCTCTCCTGCTGAGCATGAGCTAAGCTGTTGAATGGTTAGCGTATGAGGCGGCTAGGCTAACCAAGCTTCAATTTTGATTGAATTATTCTCTAATCGGTTGCCTATTATGTTGTAAATATACCCCTGAAATGCATACTGCAGTCCTTTTTAGTCTGGCTTTTTCAGATATCTCACCTGTTCACCAAAAACAACATTATATCCCTGGCAATGTCTGACACGGGCACATACACATTGAAAAAGCCATGCCATCAAGGAGCTTAGAATGACCAAGAGGTGACACTTAATAGAATGTTCCATTGCAACAGCAGCACCCAGCAACAGCCCTGCATTCCACCATTTTGGAGTGAAAGCGATCAGCTGTCCATTGGATCGTATTGCTGTCGCAATGGCAAACAGCTGCTTTGCTTTTTTTATTTATTTATTTATTTAAAAAGCACATTAAAGCTAAGATACAACCTAAAAGACGACAATACAGCACTTACTATGACAATTATCTGCACTTTTAATTGTTTATTTTAGACTTGAAGTATGCTGCTGTTCTATTGATGTTTTCATTCCAAAATGGCCATCAAATTCCATCTAGTGGCTGTTTCCCAAATTGCACTAGAGTGTCGCCTCTTGGCAAGTGGTGCTCGCTGCAGAGCCATTTGAGGAGAGCTGATCTCCAGCGAGGGGGAGCTTAAGCTTGAGCTCCACCTTTTTTCCACTTCTTCTACGAGTGATGTCACTGGGGGTAAGGTTAGGGGTGGGGTTGGTGTACGCATTAAAACAGCTTACAGGAGGAGGAGCGACAGCTCATGCTCACCCTCGCTGGAGCTCAGCTCTCCTCAAATGGCTCTGCAGTGAGCACCCTCTTCCTCTTGGTGATCCTATGCTCTTTGGTGCCAGGCACAAAAGCTTGACAGGCGTAGCAACAGTAACTATGGTGGGTGGGGCTAAGTGAAGGGTCAATTAAAGGTAGGTGTAAATCCCCAAAAGTAAGCGCTGGTTGACCAGATATTATTTTGCACTGTATATAGAGTTCAATGTTAATCGCGAATCTCTTTCGCAATTTTATTTTATTTATTTATTTATTTGACATGGACATCACAATTACACTGGACAACCAAATGCATTTGTTTAATTGTTTTAGCAAACTTGCTAATTTTCAACACGTGTCCACAGGAGGCTTAAAATTGACAAAATAGAAATATAATAAAACATACACAACATTACAGCTAATTACAATTAGCAGTGCTAAAGTACTAACACACTAACCTCTTAAGGAATTTGAAAACTTCCAGAAATAAATGTGAAATTACAGAGCAGGTCGTGAAGATGTACATGTTTTTTTTTTCCCCAATTCTTTTATTCTGTCTCTCAGACACTGGAGGTTCTTCTCAAGAATTTGAACCTTTCAATGTGTGCTAATAATCTTTTTCACAGAGACTGATCCAGTCTTCTTTTCTCTCCCTGGAGTTGTGAATCAGCCTAGCTTTTCTCTCCCTTGAAGAGAATTGATGAGGGTTTCCAACATGATTGCTGACTAAATCAAGTTGCTAGTTAATCCATCTTGCGCTGCGATATTCTTCCCAGACTTCATTTCACACGGATGGACAATACCTCATGAGGAGATGCACTGTTGACAGAGGACATATTCATTCATCAGGGGAGCCTTTAGTTGATGGATATGCAGCTATCAGTGGTGGACTTCAGCCATCCATCATCTTCACAGGAGGTCAGGCCTAAAGATCAGAGCCCAGCACTGGGCAGCTCTTGCAGTCAGCACAGAATTAAAGTCACCTTTATTGCAATAGGCTACATCAGACCAGTTTCTGAATAGGCTAAACGGAATCAAATGTTTCTTTAAATCTATTTTATTATCACTTTCCTGGTTTCTTTCTTTTATATTTTATTTTATTTTATTCTATATTTTAGAAACTCTGTTTTCATATTGGCGAGGCAGTGGCGCAGTAGGTAGTGCTGTCACCTCACAGCAAGAAGGTTGCTTGGTCGCTGGTTCGAACCTCGGCTCAGTTGACGTTTCTGTGTGGAGTTTGCATGTTCTCCCTGCCTTCGCGTGGGTTTCCTTCGAGTGCTCCGGTTTCCCCCACAGTCCAAAGACATGCAGTACAGGTGAATTGGGTAGGCTAAATTGTCCGTAGTGTGTGTGTGTGGATGTTTCCCAGAAATGAGTTGTGGCTGGAAGGGCATCCGCTGCGTAAAAACTTGCTGGATAAGTTGGTGGTTCATTCTGCTGACCCCGGATTAATAATACTATATCAATACGGATCAATAATACTTAGTCCCTATTATTAATAATACTAGGGACTAAGCGGACAAGAAAATAAATGAATGAATGAATGTTTTCATCTTTATCATCTCCTGCTTTGATTGCTCATCGCCTACAAAATACTTAGGAAAAATGTCATTTCATTTGATTCCTTTGTACATCTTTATCCCTTACATTACTTTGATTAATTTCATACTTTGAATAATTTTGACATCCTCACCATCCTTCCTTCTTTCCTTAATTCTGTCTTACCTTATTTATATATTCCTTCCTTCCTTCCTTCCTTCCTTCCTTCCTTCCGTCCTTCCATACTTTATTTCTCTATTCTGTCTTTTCCTTAGTTTTAGCTGCATTCATCTCATTTCTTTTCTTCCTTTATTCTGTCTTTCCTTCTTTTCACTTTCTTCATTTCCTTCTTTCATTCCGTCCTTCCTTTTATTGTCTTTGCTTCTTTGTAACTTTCTGCATTATTTTCTCCTTCCTTCCTTCCTTCCTTCCTTCCTTCCTTCCTTCCTTCCTTCCTTCCTTCCTTCCTTCCTTCCTTCCTTCCTTCCTTCCTTCCTTCATTCATTCATTCCCTATTTTGTCTTCTTTTTTGTTTTCTTTCAACTATATTTTTCTTATCCCCTCTCTTATTCTGATTGTTATTCTATATTCCTTTTCTGTAACTGTTTCTCACTCATTACAATCCTTTGCCTTTGTGTTTTTTTTTTTTTTCTATCTCCTGGTCCTAATTTTCTTCTTCCCTCCATTCTTTCATTCTTGTTTCCATACCTTCCCATTTAGCTTCATAACAGTACACTGGAGTGTATGGCGCATCTGTTTGCAGTTAAATAGCCTCTAAAGACCGTCTTTTGATAAATGAATTGATCGCTTGTCAGTTTATTTGGCATACTCATAGGAACAGCAGTCGTAAGAGGCGTAACTGCCTGTCTTTCTCTGTGCTGGAAGAGTCCCTCATCATTGGAGGCAGATAATATTCTCTTTTTCTCTCTCTCTCCCTCTTTCCCCACAGTATGTCCACAGTGATTAATACTACACCTCTCCGCAGTGCTTGAAAGCCCTTTGATGTATTTTACATTTGAACAAAATATAAAAGCCAATGGTGCCGATGTAGTTGGCTGTGGTTTCTCACACTCATTATTTAGTCACAGCATCCTACGAGGCTTTAAGGCTTCCTATTCTATCTAGATTTATCATTGGCTAAAAGACCGCTGAGTTAAAAAAAAAAAAAAAAAAAAAAAAACAGATTAAAGATGATTTATATTGGCATTTGGTCTACCGTTAACTGACCTAAATGACATTTTTATCAGCAAATTCCATATATCATCTGATTAATTACCTATGTCAATATGACAGTCCAAAGCTAGTTGGGTAATGGCCAGTTTTGGCCTTGCCAAGAATTTTTAAATCTATATAAATGTTCATTTTATGTCTGTGTATTAGTAGGGAATGTTTATATACCATCACCGGCCACTTTATTAGGCACACCTGTCCTACTGCTCGTTAATGGAACTGTCTAATTAGCCAATCATATGGCAACAACTCAATGCATTTAGGCATGTCAACATGGTCAAGACGATTTGCTGCAGTACAAACTGAGCATCAGAATGGGGAAGAAAGGTGATTTAAGAGACTTTGAACGTGGCATGATTGTTGGTGCCAGACGGCCTGGTCTGAATATTTCAGAAACTGCTGATCTAATGGGATTTTTACTCACAAACATCTCTATGGTTTACAGAGAATGGTCTGAATAAGATAAAGTTTTCAGTGAGAGGCAGTTCTGTGGGCACAGTCGTCCATTTGATAGCAGAGATCAGACTGGTTCCAGCTGATTAAAAGGCAACCATACCTCAAATAACCAATCGTTAGAACCGAGGTATGCAGAAGAGCATTTCTGAATGCACAATGAGTTGAACCTTGAGGCAGATGGGCTACCGCAGCAGAAGACCACTCTCGTTGCCACTCCTGTCAGCTAAGAACAGAAGATTGGAAAACATTGCCTGGTCTAATTAGTCTCGATTTCTGCAGTGACATTCAAATCGTCGGTCAGAATTTGGCATCAACAATGAGTTTGTGACAATGAGTTTGCTGTTCTCAAATGGCCTCTACAGTCACCAGTACTCAATCCAATAAAGCACCTTTGGGATGAGGTGGAACCGGAGATTCGCATCCTGAATGTGGAGCCGACAAATCTGCAGCAACTGTTTGATGCTGTCTTGTCAATATGGAGCAAAATCTTTGAGGAATATTTCCAGTACCTTATTGGATATATGCCACAAAGGATTAAGGCAGTTCTGAAGGCAAAAAAGTCCAACCTGGTACGAGTAAGGTTTACCTAATAAAGTTGCCGGCGAGTGTATATGTATTTATGCAAGTCAATTAAAGTATATTAAGAAGAAAAATAAAATACATTAAATATAAATCAAATGTATTGACTTTTTGGATTTGCAGTTTAATAAAATCCAAAGGCATTTTAGCATTGACTTGCATTGCCTATAAAGAAACTTTGAAATTATATAAATTGTGAAATTTGCTATATAAATAAACATGACTTGACATGTATATATTTTTTTATGAATTAGGTCTGTAGGAAATATACGCGCAGGCAATTTCACTGTTTACACAAAACAAGCACTGCATAACTAAGACTGTTCATTCGAAGTGCATTATTCTGTAATTAATTTTAGTTTCAGTAAGTGCTTTGTTGAGGAAGCGTTTGATAGAGTATGTTAATTGCTGAGAATAAGAAAGAACATACTTTAAATTTGCTGCAATTTGAACAACAGTGCTGGATACTTTTAAATCGACTTGAAATATATGATATCTATTAACAATATTATATGTGCAGACTTATCCCTCATACTCACCATTCAAAAAATGTAGTTTTCTAGTTTTGTGTACTAGATAATAACTAATAACTCTCATTTAAACACTCTCATTTACACACATACACTACAGACAATTTAGCTTACCCAATTAACCTTGGCAAAATCACCTATACCACATGTCTTTGGACTTTAGGACTTTGGAAACTAGACCCACTGGAGGAAACCCACACGAACACAGAAAGAACATGCAAACACAAAAATGCCAACTGACTTGTTGTGAGGTGACAGTGCAACCCAAACCTGTAACCATTGACTTACATAGAATTAGTTTTTTTTCCTTCTGTGGAAGTCAATGGTTACAGACAGTTAACAGATGATGAATCAATATGTATTGCTAATGAATTAAAGATCCATAATATTGCTAATGAGTCAAAGACTAAAATTTGAGTTGGATGGTTAATAGTACACCACCTTTTTTTAGGACTAGTGTGCAATAACCATTTATGTTATTCCTATATCCTATTCTGTGTTAGCCAAGTACATGTACTGTATTTAGTTCTAATATCTTCCCCTGAAAAAGGACACAATCTCATTAGGAAGTCGATTCTGTAGTGTAATGCAACATCTAATGCAGTGGTACAAATGTGTATAATATTTCACAGGACGCTTGCTGAGTTCAAAATTTAAGCAAAAACTATAGTAGATGTGCTGTTCAAAATCAAGATACCAAAAGTATTGACACTTCATGGTTGTTTGTGGGATACATTCATACTTAATGTGATGAAGTACACCTGTGGTTTTCTGCTAGAACACCTGATAAAGAAGCACCTTGAAATGAAATCAGATGGAGTACACTGAAAAAAAGTGTTGCATGCAGAACTGTTGCAAACAATTTATTTGTGTTGAATTTAAACAAACAAATTAAGTTTAATAATGTTCGACTTAATTTGTTTGTCTAAATTCAACACAAATAAATTGTTTACAACCATTTAACGTAAAAAAAAAATTGAGTAAATCCAAGGAAACATCTCTGAATATTTTTTTTTTCAGTGTTCACTGAAAAAAAGTGTTGCATGCAGAACTGTTGCAAACAATTTATTTGTGTTGAAGTTAAACAAACAAATTAAGTTTATTAATGTTGAACTTAATTTTTTTGTTTAAATTCAAAACAAATAAATTGTTTACAACCACTTAAAGTAAAAAAAAATGTAAATCCAAGGAATCATCTCTGAATATTTTTTTTTTCAATGTAATGCAACTATAAACAAAAATATCTCTAAAGATAAAGCAGAAAATAAAATAAAAATGAAATTAAATATTTGCGTTTGCTTCTATTATTATCTCTGTTTAATGTGATCACATCCATGCATTTATAAGTGTCTAAATACATTTTATGGTGACAGCTACCTCAGTTTTCTCTGTTCACCTCTTCTCTCCTCTGACAGAAAGACATCAAATCATAGAGACAGCTTTATTCTCCAGCTGACACCCGCAGAAGAGCACATTATAAGACCGCCTTAAATAAGTTGTTATTCTGTATAAAACAAGAGGAGGAGCAACGAAGATTGATAGGCAGCTCTTAACAGCTAGCATAAAAAATCATAGACCGCAATGGGGGAAAAAAGAAAAGTGGAGGCAGATTAGGGCATAAATTTATGTCTGTATCCCACAATGTTATCGGTTTCTTTCAGCACTACAGTCACGGATGCGTTCTTTATCACCGTCCTGCATCAGGCAGGTTGAGTGATGATGCTGTATACAAACATATGCGTACGGGAGCATGCAGCAGATGACCAGGGTTAGAAATAATAGTCTACGCCGCTGTCTGGGACATTACATTCTGGCACTGTTGTGGTCCGGCTCTGACCAGATCTGACTTTTTTTCCATGTTAAAGTTCTACAATCAGGCCCATGTAGCACCTACCAACTCAGAAAATGTGAAAGAGTACAGGCCCAACACAGGCTCATTGGAAATATGTACTTTAGGCTACATTTTTATGAAACAGCAAACACATGCTTATATATTTGGCTATAGTTTCTAGGTAAAATGAACAAGATGGGGTAATATGACACCAACGACTTTTGTTCTTGTTCACTTCACACAACTTAAGGGCGTCTGTGATTTGTAATTGAGTAAATTTGTGTACAGAGGCCAGCTAGTGAAGTGTTATGCAGGTAAACCTCACTTCTCTGACCTCTAATTGTTATAGCAACCGGCTCCCATACAAAGAATCAGTGATTCGATCCCAGCTCAGACCAGGTTGGGTGCAGTAGGACTAGTGGGTTAAATTTGGGGGCTCGTCCGGGATGGAAGTGAGGTTTAAACCTCATTCGCACGACGAGCGACTCACAGTGGCACATCAACAAATTACTGTTCATTTCAATGGTGAATAAGCAACCTCTGACGACCTCCATCTCCATCAGTGACTGTTGGAGACCAGGTGAGCATGTTGAGCAGCGCAACAAAGTTGAAAATACTTAAACTTTATGCAAACGAAGAGCAACTTTCTTGACCTATAGGAGCACTAGTCGAGCTCAAGAGATCCTCTTTCAGCTCTCTCAGAGGCCGGTTGTATTCTCACTGCTGTAGAAACACAGAGACCTGCATTTGCAGCAGATCAGACACCCAAAGTGTCAGGCAGCTACAAAGTTGTTGCTAGTGTGAATGAGGCATTAGGGGAGTAAGTTCAACAGAGGCCAGCTAGTGCAGTGCTATGCAGGTCACTTATCTGACCTCTAAATATGCTCTTGGGCAGGGCTGCCCAAACTCGGTCCAGGAGGGCCAGTGTCCTGCATAGTTTCAATAGTATCTGGATGCATCCTTTATGTTGCAAGATGAGATTGCATCACTCAGCGATGCAATGTCAGACACAATGAACTTAATGGAGTGAGTGACGTCACTGTGAGGGGTAGAGTTAGGGGTGAGACCGCTCTCCATACTTTAGCTCCAACTTTCTTCAACACACCTGTCTGGAAGTATCTAGTATAGCTAGAAAGAGTTTGATTAGCTTGTTTAGGTGTGATAAATTGGTTTTGGAACTAAAATATGCAGGACACCGGCCCTCCAGGACTCAGTTTGGGCAACTCTGCTATAGGAACAGACGCTATAGACCAGGGGTGGCCAACCCTGTTCCTGGAGAGCCACCTTCCTGCAGATTTCAGTTGCAACCCACACAAAAACACCTACAGGCAGGTGTGTTTGAAATGGGTTGCAACTGAAATCTGCAGGAAGGTGGCTCTCCAGGAACAGGGTTGGCCACCCTTGCTATAGACCATAGTCTTATGTCTCCTTGTTAAAGCAACCAAATCCCATACAAAGAATCAGCAATTTGATTCCAGCTCAGACCAGGTTGGGTGCAGTAGGACCGGTGGGTTACTCTTGGGAGGCTCGTCCAGGATAGGAGTGATGTTTAGGGGGGTGCAATGGAGGCCAGCTAGCGAAGTGCAATACAGGTGAACCTCACTCCTCTGACCTGCTAGATACTCCAGCGACAGATGCTAGAGCCTGATGCCTTTGCCTCTTAATACTGATACTAATGTACTTATACTCAAATATCTCCATGTTACAACATAATTCTGATTTGACAGATTGACAGATTGAAAGCTTCTGATTGACAGACTGCATATTTAAAACTTTGTTGTCAAATAATGTTGAACCACATTAGAACATAACAGATACTATGCTACTGTAGTTCATAAGTTACTCAATTAATTTAACAACTACATAAATGCATCTACTAACCATTAAAAGGTATCCTGGTTTAGTCTATAATTTTGTAATCTCTTTCTCTCCATCATTCTCTGACTCCAGAATGAACATGTTAAGCTTTAATCCACTGCTAATCATTTATGACATATTAGCTGTGTGGGATTTGCTTGTTTTTGTTGTTTCTGCAGTGTCAGAATAGTGCATAAAGACTCCGCCCTGTTCTGGAAAGCAGCAGCTCATTTGCATTTAAAGGGACAAACACAAAAACATCACTTTTTTTTTTTTTTGATCACACTCAAATAGAGGCAATTTTGACAAGATTTAATAAAAGATCTGAATGGTATTTTGAGCGGAAACTTCACAGACACATTATAGGGACACCAGAGAGTTATTTTACACCATATGAAAAGGGCTATAATATGTCCCCTTAAATGAATGCTAATGGCTCCTGATTGACAGGCTGCATATTTAAAACTTCGTTGTCAAAGAACGTGAGGAAAAAGCTGGCCTTGGTGCGAACATAAAAGCCATCACTCTTGGCATTGAAAGTGAATTTCCACCTGATTCGCGCAGCATGTTAATTCACTGGCCTCTCCCTCAAAGCTACTAGTAGTGGCGCTAAGTGGATTGATGTGAACTGTGGGTTGGACATCGCATTTACATTACATTGATGTTCTTGGCAGATGCTTTCTAGGTGAAGTGATGTGCAAGAGAGCGGACGTGTTGTCTTTACCCAGGTGACAGTTATCACAGCACATTTCTGAAGATGCACATCATGTACTCTGGTAAGACCAAACGTCAGAACGCGCTGGCAATTAAAGCTTGGATGAAGAGTTGTTTTTACTGTTTGTCTTATGTAAATGACTCACGCTGTGCCACATCAGTTTGACGATGTGGTTGAGAAATGAAAGCTTGCAAATATACGCTGGCAGATTAATGATGCCTTCGCAAACCCACATACAGCTGGAGTCAGTCTCTGGTCGGTGCTATCGTGTGTTTCAGGGGACTTAGGGGTCACGTTATTAACATGATATGATTCAGTTACATTTTGCTTTCGCAGTTTACATTTTGAAAATAGGATTAAAAAAATACAATAAATAAAATGTTCTGTAGTTTTTTTAAAAAGTGTTTTTACAATTGTTAGTACAATAATCTACACAAATTTTCAAATAATAAAAAGTCCTAACTTTTAAAACAAGTTAGTCATATTTTGTCAGCTTTATATATTTATATATTAGTGCTGTCAATCGATTAAAAAAATAACTAATTAATCACACTTTTTTTTTCATTTAATCGTGATTAATCATGATTCATTGAATTTTAAAGACTAAAGCTTGCATTTTAGGCTATTCAAAACTAAAATTAATGTAAATGCAAGACAAAAAACTATTTAAATTCAAAATATAATTGTTTATTTGAATTATTGTTTAACTTGTAATACAGATTTCTTCATGTAAATAACATACCCACAATAAACCATCAAGATCCTGGCTTGACAGCCATCTTTATTAGAGAAATAAAAAGGTGAGTTAGTGCCATTTGAATATCAATAAAATCAATGTCAATAAAGAAAGAAAAGGATTTCCATGTTGGATTCTAAGTGGACTGCAAAAAAATAAAAATAAAAATAAATAAATAAACTATGCCTATATTTCACAAGAATTCTGACACAGCAACGTGAAGCAGATGCTTTACAAAAGTTGTGTTTAAGGGGGAAACACGTCAAACTTAATGAAACATTTGAGGGCACAGAAATGGGCTGTCTTTGACTTTGTCTAGCACTTTCTGACTATATTTACATGGACAACAATACTCCAATTTCAATATGATTAAGATAATATTCCTATTAAGAGTCTACCATGTAAACAGCGATTTTTGATTACCTTAAAACTACCACCGAGTCATGAAATGCAGAGGTTTTTCTTTCTGTTCACCATGCACCATCGCTGTATAGCCTGGTGATGCGACATTAATTGTTTTATTCTAAAACTTTTATTTTAAAAGTGCTTCCTTGCTCTTATCCATATTTCTTTGCATGTTGAACACACATCAACCACAACAGGGAAAAATAAACTACAACTGCGTTAATTGCGTCAAATAAATGCGTTAACTATTTCAAATTAATTCTATACGTTAACGTTATTTAATGCGTTATATATATATATATATATATATATATATATATATATATATAATATATATATATATATTCTGAAAACTTTTTTCAACTTTTGAAACTTTATATAAACTTATTTTCCAAGTAAATTGATTTGTTTTTATGGTTATTCAGGTTTTTCTAGCCTGAACAGATAAATCACAAGCTGAAAAAATTGAAAATTGATTGTTGTTAATATTTTAGCAGTAAAAAGTGGGTGTTTAGAGATGCGGATGGTAAAATATGTGTAACTTGGTGTATGTTTTTAGCAGATAAAGACACATGTCTTTTTGTTAATCGCTGTTTTACTAAAGTGACCTTGAGTTGCGTTCCCTCCCATCGCTTATAGGTGAGTGTGTAATGAATTTTAATGGAGGGCAGCGAGCCTGGGAACTGCTCTATCAGTCGTCCCCGGCTCCGAGTCTTGATGGAGCACTGTACTCACCTGCCAGTTTCGTCATAACCCCTCATTCGCAACTTTCCTGCAAGATTACACTTTCAAAGAGGCACCTAGCGAATGTTATGGGTCTATATTTAATGTGAGTCATAACTCTTAAAAGCTCTCATCACTTTTGAGCTGTGGCAGCTTGAATCGCTCAGCGTGTGGAAGAGCCAGCGCTTTCTCTCACTGTCGTGTGCTGCAGATTGGAGGCTGTCTGGAGACGTATGCGCTTTCTACAGGCTCATTCATCAAGCTGCGACTTCGGCTTTAAGACTTCAGAGTGGAGGGTGGGAAGGAAGATAGGCACAAGGAATGAGAGCAGAAAGGGTGGAGAGAACAAAAGAAACAAGGGCACAAGGTCTTGAAGCAGGAGTTTCCTTCCAGTTTGATGACTAGATGTGAAGTGAAGTGCGCTGAAAGTAAAAAGACGTACTTAACATCCCAATCCTGCACCATTAGTTCAACCAATAATATGAAGTTGGGGAAAGAATGATTTGTTTCAGCAGACTCAAAAGAACCCCACAATTATACACTTTTTAAAGATGTATGTTGTCCAACCCATTGGTAGACTTTGTAAACCAGTTTTAGTTCTCTAAATAAGCAATAGACTGTGGGGAATTGTGAATGTGAAATGTCTGCAGTTACAAAGAGCAAAACGCATAAAAGATGGAGATTTTGTCTTCCAAAGGAAAGTCAAAAACATCTAGAATCAAGTGCTGAGGAAACCAAAGCTGAAATTCTGATATGCTATATAGATTTTTGGTTTGTGACTGTAATCCTGTTGGCGGTATATTAATTATAACAGCCGGGTCCATCTGACCAATCAGAGCAAAGATGGTTTCAAAAAGGCAGGATTCAGAGTACAGCTGGGCTGTTTAGCCCAAAATCAAAAGCTTGATTAATTGAAAATTTGAACTTGATTACGGTTAATGAATGTTTATTTTATTTATTTATTTATTTATTTATTTATTTATTTTTACAATATATATATATATATATATATATATATATATATATATTTATATATATATATATATATATATATATATATATATATATATATATATATATATATATATATATTTCTTCCATCTTCTGCAAACAAATATTTTAATATTCAATACAAATTTTATGTAATGGAAAATATGCTCAAGGCATCTCTGGTGCAGCTTTCAATCATCGTCATTGTAGTGCAAAGAAAGGCTCAAGAATAGGTCCATCGGAATATATGGGATATAAATATATATAGGATTTATTGGAATCAATAGGAATGTTGCGGATAGTTCTGCATATATACTTCTGCATGCTGTTTGTGTTGCTCTGCAATAACACTTCCTGCCAGCTATTGTTTCAGGGTTATTTTTATGTTCCTCTGTGTTGAATTTTTTCATGGGTGTTTTGCTTTTCCTGAATGTTACCTTAAAGTACAAGTAGCTGAACTTGCTTGTTCAGAGGCGGGAGCCAGCGGGCATGCAATCACTTTAATCATAAAGTAAACTATGGATGCTCACCATTCACCATTAAATTAAAGGGTTTGTTTTAACCGATTACTGGTATCAGTTAAAAGATTATATATATATATATATATATATATATATATATATATATATATATATATATATATATATGTGTGTGTGTGTGTGTGTGTGTGTGTGTGTGTGTGTGTGTGTGTATTGATTATAAAGATTGTTTGGCACAACGTCCCGTGAAAGAGCCCTGAGCTCATAAGATCCTTTGCCCGGGACTCCCTCATGTTTACAAGACGAGAGGGGAGTTTGAGCTCAGGTAGATCTCGAGAACTCTCCTGTTGTCACAGCTAATGAACAGATAGTGATTGCTCTTAAGAGATAACTACATACTAGAGCATGTCTATGGTGCCGATTTGGATTAGTCAGTTAACTTAGATTGCATGTTTTTGGGCGATGGGAGGAAACCGGGGAACCCTGGGGAAACCCACGTGACCACGAGGAGAACGTGTAAACTCTGTACAGAAACGTGGCTGGCTTGGTAAGGACTAGAACCAGTGACGTTCTTGCTCTGAAGCAACAGTGCTAACCACTGGGCCATCATGCCACCCATCTAGGAAAGGAGGAGGAGTAGGGGTGGAAGGGGGGATTCTTCAAAATGAAGATGGCTGTCAAATGGAACTTAGGGTATTTGTAGTGGTTTTGGAATTGTCTGATTGGTGAATCATGAATTGAATGCAAGTAATCATAAGCACGTGATCATCTCGTAATTAGTTTACAAAAAACTTACATTTATATTATAATATATAGATACTAATAATAATATATAATAATTTTATTCTGACCAGTTAACAGTAAGTATTTGGTTAAGGAGCGGTGCATGTCAGTCAGCAAAATTAACCAAAGTGAGGATCCCTAAAGTAAACACAAAACAAAAGATTTCAACTGGAGCTCCTTAGTGGGACTTGACACTTGTAAACACTCATTCCAATGGATTTGCTGCTCTCCATACCCCCCACACTCATCATAGCTATCAAGCTGGCCAATCACAGAGATTGCGATACGTGCTGTCGCGACATGTAGTTACATTTTTTGAGAGGTGCAAGTCAGCATCGGCATCAACCATGGCAAAGGGTATTTTACCACACAAAGTTTGTGGACTATATGTGTGCGCTTGACGGAGAACAGAGTGGGGTCACGTGACACCATACAATGTGGGGAAAGTATCGAAAAAAAAACGGACTGAAAAAAGTAGATCGATTAAAGGTTCTGAATGTCGATTTCCATTACTTTTTGATTAATCGGCCAGCCCTAGTTCAGAGAGACATAAAATGTGTGAGCACTGATAGATGTAAACCTCCATGATAACATTCTGGGACAAACTGAGATGTAAAGACACGTTTAACAAATGAGAATTGGTTTTCTAAGGAAAATTCTAGTAAAAAATGTACCACTTCGATTTACCCCCAAGGCTCGATTACCACTCAAAATAGCTTGGACTTGTCCCTCGGTTTTTAAAAAACAACAACACCTGCTAAGCGCTGCAGGCAAGAAATTTGAAGCTTGTGTTTCTGTATAGAACTTGCATGAATTCTGTATCAGAACAAGGTGAATGTTTGTCTTTTTGAAATGTTTATGTTGTGTATGTTTCTGAGTTGCTTTTGTAGTGAATTGCTTGTGTGTTACTGACAGTTTCTACAGGCTGAGGTTCTTATTGACCATTTTGAGGGATGCAAACAAAAACAATGGTCCCAACATATTTCCTGTTTTATCATTTTAATTTCTACAGCTTCCGAGAATCCAAAAATATCAAGAATCCATATTGATAAATAATGTTCTGAAAGCTGTTTTAACATCAAGTTATGATTGAATTGCTTCTTGTTACAGTTATAAAAAAGTTTGACAACAAGCAGGAAATGTTCATGGCCCAAATACATGACCAAATTGAAATTGTCCATAGTAAATACTACATAATTGAAGACACAAAGACAATCAGCTGCTTTGTTTCTAAATGAATCATCCAATCAATCATTTGATTTAATTATTCAAGTCATTCATTGATTAAAAATGTGGTAAAACATGGCAAAACTGGGTGGTCAAGTGCTTCATCAGTCCCTATGTTCAGTTCGATTAATATTTATTTCTATAGCTCTTTTACAATGTAGACCAGGTCAAAGCAGCTTAACAAAGAAATTCTAGTAACTTGAAACTGTCAGTCCAGTTTTCAGAGTTGAATTTCAGTTTAGTTTATTTCACTGTGGTTTAATTTTCTAAAAATTACTAAAGAGCAAGTCCATGAATGGATTGCAGCCCCACAAGTCCCAAAACCGAGCAAGTCTTGTGTTACATGATTTTATATGCACAAGCCTGATTCATACCTGTCAGATTTCCATTGTTTTCCTAGCACTTACAAACTGAGGAACTACTCAATAACACATTCAGTGGTAATCAAAGGCACGGCTTACATACCGTCTGTAGAGCTCAAGTCGTATTTAACCTGAAATATTCCTTTAATAAATCTCATTGCGGAACACAGTGCCTGAGGTTTAAAAGTAACCATAGCATAATTCAGTCTGCTATTGTGTGAGAAATTACAATACCCTTCGGTAATGCGACAAATGTGTAAAAATCATATTGTTTACAATCTACCAAACAGTGTGACACTTGTTCAAATAGCGCCTACATGTGAGAAAAAGTCCAATTTTACCGCAGGAGCACAATTTGTGTCAGAGAAGAGAGATGGAGGCCGAAAGCTAATTCTGAAAATTCACGCGGTTGTATCTGCGAGTTTACAAGCTGAATCTTTAATAAAGCGAACGCTAATTTGCATTCATTAGGATAGAGAAATTCTTGTCAGATTCCAATCGATTTAAAGTATCCCTGCTAAAAAAGGCTTGACCTAAACCGGGAGAGGTAATGAACTCCATGGATAACGTGCATAATCTACCGTCTGCAGTTTGAAACAGCACTGTTGTCACCAGAGAATCTTCCATATTTTGAAAGCACCATTATAAATCCGCTTTAAGACAGAAAAGCGTCTATGCTTTGCCTTAGCAGTCATTGTTTTAATGATGAACGGGGATTGCCATCACTCAGCAGATTCCCACGCTGAGCTCATATTTCAAAAATAAATATAATGAAGCTCTCCACTAGAGATGTTGGTATTCATCCTTCAAACGCTGCTGTAATGTTTCAATGTAGGGCAACAGTTGTAAATGTCTTGACCTTCAAGTAAATAATGCATCTAATAGCGGAGTCAAAAGCAAATAACACAGTTGATGAATAGAACATTACCTCAGATCCCAGAGAAAGAGCCATAACTCCAATCTGCGGTCTCAAGCTTTGTTGAAATCCTATTTAACCCCCGGCTCAGGACCATCTGCACTTTTTTTTTTTTTACCCGATATTGAGGCAAAACATCAACAACACACACACACCGACTAACAACCCAGAGTTTCCCCACTGGACCGGAGGTTGTCAATACTTAGACTGGCCCTATGCAGCCTGTTCATTAACCGATCCCTGCCAAACCCACTAGGGAATATGCTAACAACTCGGATAGGACATTCTGACATTCCGAAGCTGGTCTGGATCTTTTTCAATAATGGCTTCATCTGCAACCCTAAACCTGCATGTTCTCTGTGCCATGACCGAGTTAGAGGGGAAAATATTGATAGCTTACCTCTGGAAACATGAGTCTGTTGAGCATACGTCTTCTGTTGTAATCCTCACACCTCTCGAAAGCTCAAACAACTGTAGCCTCATTTACCAACTGGCGCCTTTCTTTATTGATCTGAAAGGGAAATAAATGGCAAATTACACACTGACTTGAATGTTGATACTGAAAGGCCCTGCAGGCTAAATACAGACTTTCTAAGAATGAACTATACAGTGGTTCCCCGCTATAACGTCGTTCACTTTTTTCTCGACCTCACAGTTTTGTAAAATTTTTTTGTGTAATTTGACATGTTTTTTTTTTTTCTACAGCACATTGTGTTCTGCGCAGCCTGATCTCACGAGAAAACGTAAGTATTTTATGTTTTGGCAGTTTAGTTCAGTCGTAAGAAAATGTACGATTTTAAAAAGGAGGCGTGGCACCTAACCCCACCCCTAAACCCAACAGTCATTGGGGGATACACAAATCGTACTAAAATGTACGAATTAGATCGTACGAATTTGTATGAATTAGCCACTAAATGAAAAAGTTACGAATTGCCGTGAGATTGTGTTGGTTCTGCGTCAAACACTGTTTTTAGTGTTATAATTATAACAGCTATTAATAATAACTGGGCAGTTCATCAGGATATATAATAATTAGTGTTGGGCCGTTATCTGCATTAACGTGCTACGTTAACGCGAGACTCTTATTGGGCGCTAATACAAAATATCGCCGTTAAACTATTCTCAAAGTTGGTTTGGGAGCTGGGTCTAACTTTGACATTTTAGCATGGATGTATACCTTGCCGAATTATACTGTAGGTGGCGAGAATGAGTCTTCAAACCTACATGTGTGTATTCCCACTGTGAAATTACCACATCAAATGTGACGTGCTAACAAGGATGCTGTTCACTAGAGTGAATCTGATTAATGTTAGCTCCACATCTAACTATCAGGCACCTGTAGACTTTATGTAAAAAGTCGAGTAAAAGATGTACAAATAAAATGGACCAGGTGCTTTTTAAAATGAATGACTGTGAATGAAAGTCAAACTTGTGAGCCGTCTGACAAAAAAAAGTGCCTTCTGAATCAAATCAGCAGGATGCTCTTCTGGATTTTTCAGTTATTCGAATATACTACTGACTATGCTTACTTGGACATCTGTAATCTAGTTGTTTGCCTTATCAGACAATAATATAATTGAGGTGTTTATGTGAAGTGCTTTTATGTAAGAGTTTCCTGTAATTTCGGGTGAGTTAAACTACAGTTCGGCAGTTTCACATTCACTGAATGAATATTTCATTCATGCCCCCGTGACAAATCAAATCAAATCACTTTTACTGTTACATCATCAAGAGCACGTGTGCTATGATGAGTGAAAAGCTTAGACAAACTGGGGTATTAGACGCAAATAAGGAGTATGGACTGGTGAGAGTGTTATTGAGTTTAATAACGCATGCCAAACGGAAAGAAAAAAACTTCTACATTTTGTGATGTGTGTGTGTGTGCGCGAGTGTGTGTGTGTATTTTTCAATTCAATTCAATTCAGCTTTATTTGTATAGCGCTTTTACAATGTAGATTGTGTCAAAGCAGCTTCACATAAATGGTCATAGTAACTGGAACAGTGTAGTTCAGTTTTTTAGTGTTTAAGTTCAGTTCAGTTCAGTTTAGCTCAGTTCAGTGTGATTTAATGTGTGTGTGTGTGTGTGTGCGGTCCTTTACTGACAGCCACGTGTGTGGATCTTATCGAAAATATGGTGAAAAGTCCTACATGATGGTAATAGTTAGATCGCGAATAGTTTGATCATTTGATTGGCAAAATTCCAATGAGCAATTTTAATCTAGATAAATATATAATAATAATAATTATTATTAATTGATATTATTGATATAATAATAATAATAATAATAATAAACTTTATTTTTTATATAACGCCTTTAAAAGTAGCATTTCAAGGCACTTTAGGATGAACGCAAACAAAATTAAATAATAAAGTTAAATATTTGAAGCACGTTAAATAATAATAAAAATAATAATAGTAATACATATAAAACATAAAAATCAAATAAAATCTACCCCCCAAAAAGTGGTCCCTCCCTATAAGGTGGTTCACTTTTTTTTTCTACAGCACTTTGTGTTTTGCATCCTGACTGGCTGTAGACCATTGTCAATCAATCTCTTCCATGTCGTGT